>NC_043983.1:27694820-27724820 GCF_902150065.1 Myripristis murdjan | reverse complement strand
GATTTAGAAGGTCAGAAACACAATTTGAGGAAAAACCTAACGCTGTTTTATACTTCCATGAAAATAGCACCTCTGTCTGTAATCTGGCTTTATGTGGGGTTAGCAGAGACGCTCAGTTTGGTGTCAAGTCCTGGCCTTGTGCTCTGATTGGTTGATTATTGGAGGATCTGTGTGCAGCACTTCAGAGGAGAAAAACAAAATCTTCAGAGCAAGTGAGCTCATTGCTCACCTGCTCATTGCATTCGGGTTTTACATGGCATTTCGGTCGTGTTCATTTATGCACTTGAGATGGAGACGAATGCTGGGTGTCCATCGGCTGGTGAGCATTACTGGCAGATGTTGGCTCCTTACAAGCCATATATGATGACTGATATGACAAAAGACATAGTATATAATGCAGCAAAAAGCGCCTGAGATAATTTAAGAACATTAGTAAGTTATAAAACATCAGGTTATTGTTTGGCTGTAAAATATCAAGCCTCCAGTACACACGTTATCTTCATTACAAGTGTTTTTTTTAATCAAACATGGAGATCCCTTGCTAAAATTGTGTCCTTGGTGTAAGAAAAATATGGAGTGAATATATCTTTATCATATGTTTTTTTTTTTTTTTCCTCACAAATATCAATTTTGGTGTCGGGCCCAAATTTCCAGCTCTGGTCAGGCTCTAGGGGTAAACAACAACCTCATGGCAAACACTCACCAATATAAACAGATGTTAGTCATGATTGGCATTAATTGAATTGAACTGAATTTATTTCTCCTAAAAAAGCCTGATAGCCTCCTATAACATGATATATTAGTGAGACCTGCCCATGTTAGCCCTGGTTTGCCCTCCCTCCACTGGCTTCCAGCGCAATACAGGACTGATTTCAAAATCTTGCTCTTTGTTTTTAAGCGTCTACATGGTTTGGCTCATTCTTACACTTTGGCTTTTCCATCAACAGCTTGAGCATTTGATGTTTTACGTGGCACTGGGCATGTTGTATATATGGTTTTGAATGATTTATGTTTACTGTCTATTGTAAAGCACTTTGGCACAACTCTGTTAGTATTTAAATGTGCTGTATAAATAAATGTGGTATGGTATGATATCGTTTTGGCACAGACCTTGCTCTGATCTGCACTACTATTCATATCACAAATATGAATTTCACATCACAAAGATCAGTCTAATCAGGTGGATGAACCGACTGAAGTTGTGTTTGCTCTCCGCTTTGTCCCTTGACACAACACTTTATTTTATTCATGGGAAAAGTTACAGTGAATAAAGTCATTTATCACACATGTATGAATTTAAAGCCGACTGTTCCATGTGTTTTCAGCCACTTTTGTCAAGGTTGGCTTTTTTTTTTATCCTCACTGAAGCTGATACTATGACCCAGCATGAAAACCATGGAGTGCATTTTGATCAAAATCCTTTGCTCAAATCTGTTCTGCGATAAAAGGACCTTTTATCTTTCCACTCATTCCTCTATGATATGAAAATGAACTTTCAGAGACTTCCAACTTTCTTCACACCGGTACTCCATCACCGAAATACGGTGGTCCACATCGGTTTCCCTAAAAGCAGCAGCACTGTTGTGTTTTGATGAGTACAAAACAGAAAATCGTCCCCGGGGAAACATTTACACAGCCAGTCATCAGCTCTGTGGTTTATGAACGGCGACGACTTTTTTTAGGCACAGAAGCAGAACATTATGAGGTCTGTGCTCCAGCCACAAATTCAAATTTGAAAGTTGAGGGATTTCGATTCTATGTTGTGAAATATTTAGCGCCCTGGCATGACTTGAGAAATGGTTAGGCCAGACAAAAAAAAAAATTCTGGGTTCCGGTTCCCGACCGAGTGTCCCATTTACCCCCCGAGTCAGGTTATTTTATTGGCCTCTGTGTAAAAATAAAATAAAAAAATAAAACAAAGGCACTATGCGACCGAGTGTGACCTTGTTGGCATTGGTCAAAAGTTAAGCAGGGCTTTTATTTTGATCTATGTTGCACTCGCCTTATTTGTGATGTTCTCGCGTAACTTTGGAAAATAACTTCATGGAATCACGCGCCACCGACAGCACTGGCTGGAAAGAATGGACTTCCGCACGGTGTGTGTGTGATTTGTCCTCGCAAACCACCAGTGAAAATAATCCGACTGCAAGAGAAAACCTTTGCAGATGTAGTGAAAGAGGTGAAACAGTGAAAGTGCAGCAGGCAAACATGACGGGGGATCTGTGGACGGACATGGCATTGGACATCCTCTCCACCCCCACCGTGGAGCTTGGCTCTGTGGCGGTGGGCGTGATGGGTGTATTCGACTTCAGGTACCTAGTGTTACTAAAATTCTGAGATCACCTACTGCAAAAGGAGACAGACAACGCCCAGTTGAGTAGTAAATATTTACTTGCAAGGAGTGAGTAGCTCACCACGTTGGGCAGCGACCTCTCACTGAGGCGCTTGTTCACACATCAACAGTTATCTATTCTATTCTAACAGGAAATGAATCCTTATATGGTAATATTCAACAATCCAGCTACAATACAAGGATACAAGGTCATATTACACTCTCACTTGGGTGAAGAGTGGAAAACTACTGTCTACACACTTCTATATAGTGTCATGGAAATAATGGTAATATAATGTAATTTTATAAGATTAAAATGCAATTTTTATAACACCTAGCGCTGCGATGCGAGCCAGAGACACCTCCCTCTGCTAGTAATAACGCTGCTCCGTCCATTAAAAAGGTGGTAACTTATGCAAATATTAAAATAATTATATTTAAAAAGTAACCCATGCATCGCTTCCGAAAATAAAAAAAAAGAATAAAATAAAATAAAATCCCTACCTACCCATCCTTCCCATGAATAAATAAAATAAAATAAATCCCCTCTACCCATCCTTAAAATGCTAAATAAAATAAAAAAAATAAAATAAATTTCCTACCTATTTATGCCCTTAAATGACAAGGAACCTGAAGCCAATGTATTTTTTTTGTTTGGCCTTACGATGTACAACGTGGGGAAATTGTGCTGAATGGAAATCAGTGGTGCGGCCCTTTAAAACGCCGCATTTTCTCCAGACTGATGAGGAAAAGAGAAGAAAGCGGCGTAAAATCCAAAATGTCAGCAAATCAGCCCCACCTGTCTTTGTTACGTGTGTTTACTCCACTTGTTGGTGAGGCGAAAGAGAATTCAGACATATGGCCTGTTGTACAGTCCATGAACACACACACACACACACACACACACACACACAGGGGCCCGTAGCCTCAGGACTACAAGTTGTGGCTGCCCGTCGGTTGTTTGGACACAGTTGTGATGCAGAAACAACAGATGTTACGCAGGCTTTCACTCTCCTCACTACAGAGAATATTTATTCACCACACAAGGCTTTTAAAGGCACGGGGGGAGAAACACACACTCACACACATACACACACACACACACACACACACACACTGTAAGCACACATGAAGGTATGAAACCTGCAACTGATGACACATAAACACACTCACATACAGTCACACATGATAAAGTGTGACTGAGTTTAATCGCCTTGTTTACTCACAAAGATACATGTGAACACCAGAACAACATGTACACACACACACACACACACACACACACACACACACAAACAAACACACACACAAGCATGGTACCCGGTTTGTTTCCAAGCAGGTCAACTATAGCCTAATGTCATGTGCATACAGCTGACCGTGTGTGTGTGTGTGTGTGTGTGTGTGTGTGTGAGTGCTACTGGTGCCAGTAGTCCATTCACTTACACCAGGCAGGCACAAATACTCAATCACCCGTTTATCTTACCCTGTCTTCCCCCAGACACACACACACACACACACACACACACACACACACTGCCCTGACCAGGCAGATGGTTGTGCCACTCATGCCAAAGAAATGTGCCAACACACACACACACACACACATAAACAAAGGGGGAGGGGACCGTCTGTTTCAGCTGCCTCTCCTTGTCACATGGAGGTTGGCATCGGCCATGCCCACCATCAATCCATCATACTCTCTCTCTCTCTCTCTCTCTCTCTCTCTCTCTCTCTCTCTCTCTCACACACACACACACACACACCCTCCCTCTCAGTGCAGAGCTCCTCATGCCCACCTGTTACAGTTACATAAGAGCATAATTGAATAAATGAGACGATGTAAATAACAGCAAAAGAAATCATCAACAGGGGAGAAAGGCAGATTTTATAACAGAAGAAGAAGAAGAAGAAGAAGAAGAAGAAGCTTTATTTATAGAGCGCTTTTCTGAACAACGTAACAAAATGCTTATAATATGAATAAATTAAATGGAGTGAATTACAATGCACGCACAGACGGCACTTTTTCTTTCAAAGAATGTTTTAGGAAGAGATTTAAAAGCAGTTTTGGTTTTCAGTTTGTGGCTGAAGGCCGACAGGAACGTCAACAGGGTCACTCGATTGAACTATAAAGTTTTAAGATTTCAGCAGGTGACCAGGACTTTAACCCACACAGCCATCAAACATTTAGCTTTTACAAAAAATGGGTTATACTTTTGATGAACACATTTATCCTGGTTGAATTTTTAATGCTTTTTATGACCTGTTTTTCCTTTTTTTTGTATCTTGGTAAAACACTTTGAACTACATTTGTATGAAATTGTGCCAAATAAATCAAGCAGCCTGACTCGATAATTTTCCTCCTCTAAATAGAAGTCATTAATTATTGCCATCAGGATTCACCTCTTCAACTCTGTCTCCTACAAACTGTGCACTCTCAGTTACGTTTCGCACTTCGAACAGAACTTTAATTGAGTTTGTGCTGTTTGCCGTGCTAGAGTACTGGGCTGGTACTGAATAAAAAGGTGATGATGGTTCTTTATAGGGCTGGGAGGTGTCATCACTACAGACTCACACCAAAATAATCCCTCTCAATCATCACCTATGGCCCACTAGAAGTGTGTGTCGGTGTGTGTGTGTGTGTCTGAAAAGAACCTTGTTTTGTTTTCTTGCTTTGCAGAGCTCGGGACTCTTCTGGGCGTCGGCCTTTGAGCAGCGGGTGTGCAGCTCCCAGCCAATCACAGCACAGCACAGTGCCAGATCAATAACATGACAATGAACAAAAAAGGAAATAATAAATAATAATAATAATGATTATAAAACTTTATTTGTATAGCACCTTTCATACAAGAATTGCAGCTCAAAGTGCTTCACAAGAAAAAGAAGAAAACACATTAAATAAAACATTAAAAAGAATAAAACACAGCACAGGGTGGAATTAAAAAGAAAAGGCTAAAAATTGAAATAAAATTTGAAAAAAATAAAACAAAAGATGCAAATAAAACAATAAAAGACAACAGTGCGGAATAAAATAGGAGCTAGTTAAAGGCTAGAGCGAAAAGGTGGGTCTTTAATCTTCTTTTAAAGATGTCTAGTGAGCTGATGTCTAAAGGTAGTGTGTTCCAAAGCTTAGGGGCGTAAGTAATAAAGGCGGCAATAAAGGTGGCATGTGTGTGTGGACAGTATATAATCTGGGATTGGGATCTGGGATTGGCTTTCACCTGAGGCTGAGCACTGAGGGAGAGGATGAGGATGAAGAGCGATGCGCTGTTGGCCTGTTTTCTGTTGGACAGGTCGGTGCATCAGCTTAGCTATTGTGGTTTTGTATATTTATGTGCTTGCCTTGAAAAGGCAATACATCTTATTATCTTGTTCATTAGTTATTATTTTACACTACTAGTTTCAGTATTATAATAAAGGTTGCATTTGTCAAGTGCAAGACTGAAGAAGCTCAGATTAGGTTTTCCAATCCAAACTAACACTCGTTCTCAGTAAACATCAGCCTCCTCAGGCTGTGCTGACAAATTTGACCAAACTGACAAAAACTAAAATTTTTGATCACTTTTCTTTTTTTTTTTTTTCCAAAGTCTGTTTCTTTTTTTTAATATTTATTACAGTTAACTAACATGTTTTAACCCCACCCAGTTTTAGTTCTTAGATTAACTCTAGTAACCTCGTGGCATTTAAATGTTGATCCTCCCTGCTCACGTGGAGCCTCAAGTCCAACCACCGTATCGGCCTCGCATCGCTGTGCCAAGTGAGTCACCCCTGCTCAATCTGCGCTGTACCTTTAAGAGACAAGCCCTGGACACGTCGCCATGGCGAGCCAGTTCCCCCAGCTGGTTCCTCCAGTATAGAACCTGTATACTGGTCTCCAGCCCAGTGGCAGCTTGCAGAGGCTTCCACCAGTCTGACATGTTGGACCGGGAGAAAAGGCAGAGGGAGACACAGAAGCTGGAAGGGTGGGATGTTTTGGGGCCTCTCCCAGCTGTCGTGCTTTACCCTAAGGCGACACGTGCACACACACACACACACACACACACACACACACACACAGAGCAGGCAAACAGGCCTTACAACTAACATATATAAATCACCTCCTTAACAAAGGGAGTGACTAATAATGGTAATGGATTTGACACGTCACTCTGTGTGTGTGTGTGTGTGTGTGTGTGTGTGGACAGTATATATGTCAGCATACAAGTGAGCATCTGTATGCATGTTCTCAATGCATGTGTGTGTTTGTGTGTATCCGTCTGAAACAGTAGTTGACTCAGACGAAACAGTGATTACTTTCTTACTTATATAACTCTCAAACACACACACACACACACACACACACACACACACACACACACACTTAGACTTATCCATTTCCACCTTACCAAATCAACATATCCTCATAGATTACCACACACACCTTAATCTCCTCCTTAATTCCTTAATGTCTCAGGCAAAGGTACAAGCCAGCAGAACCCAGATTAGATTTAGGCTGTGCTCACAGAACGAGGCAGAGCGCTAAAAATGCCAACAGAAAGCCAAAAAAAAAAAAAAAAAGAGAGCGAGAGAGAGAGCGAGAGAGAGAGAGAGAAAGAAAAATATCGAGTCAACCGTTTGCATCAGATTTGTGAGTAAATCCAACGTGATTACACAGTGTCAGGAATGTAATGTGATATATTTTTTTTGCATACAACAAAAAATACCCGACTGCATGCATAACATAGTGTAAGATGCTGGATTTAACTATAAATCTGCAAAAATAAATGGCTGTCTCTGAGTTTTTCATCTTTACTAGCATGTTTTTATTTATTTATTTATTTATTTTTATCAGTGTCAGCCTGGGTGCAGATGTACATGAAAAGTTCAATATATATATTTATATATTAGGGAGGGCAAATCGTCACCTTTACTTCATCATGTAAAACAGATGTTCAATTATAATTTTAGGAGGTCCGGTAGCTCCAAGATGTCATATCCAGCTTTTCTTGTGATTTGGAGGCTGATATGGATGTAGCACTGAGGGTCTATGTGTGTACAGGTGTGAGTATATAACTATAAACTCTAATAAAGACCAATTTACAAATAAATCCCGATCACATGCACTTTCACATGAGATCATTTGAACATTCATCAGTAATGTACCAGCAACATAAAGCGCCTTAATAATAAATTAACATTAGGCATACATTTATTTTTAGTTTCTTTTTTTTTTTTTTTTTTTTTTTTTTAACATATGCAAATCTAGCTTCAACACATCTTAGGCCTTTTTCTTTTTCTCCATCGTTTGCTTCTGTCTCTCACTGAATACAAGAGCTTCCTGCTGCACCATCAGGCTATTAAGTCTGGAAAACTATTTATATAAGCTATTTAAATATATATATACTTGTGTGAAGGTAAATACAGGAAAAATTATGAACTTTAAAATGGCTAAAAAAATAAAGTTAATGTTCCTCAAGACTGGAAACAGTTACAGAACGAGACCAACATGAAACCACGAGCAGCATTTGTCACCTTATCATCCAGCACAGTCGTATCTTAGCTTGTCATCTTCTGTATTTCTTTTGTGTGTCTGTCTGTGTGTGTGTGTGTGTTTGTTTGTTTGTTTGTTTGTTTGTTCTGTTCCATAAGCCCCCTGGGGATTTTCTTTTCTCCATTTCATCTCGACAGAAGTTTGATTTTATCGCTTCGTGTAATCACCGTGTTTTTGTTTTGCCGTCACTTTGTTCCCGCTCCGTTCTGTCACTCAGAGAATTCACTTGTTGTCATCGGCTGGTTAACGGATCAATGGAAGTTTAACGGATTAATCATTTTAGCGAACAAGGAGACAGGCAAGTAACGAGTAACAAGTAAAATGACTAATTACAGCCTCACTGTTATCACTATGATGCTGATTTGCTTGCTTTTCCTTGTTCATAACATCATAAAATTAATGTTTTGTGTGTTTGTGCTTCTGATCAGACTGAAGAAAACCACTTTGAGGATTTCACTTCGAGCTGCGCTAACTTCCCGTGAGGCTTTGGCGTTGCTTTTGACGCATTATTGGCTAAATTTTCAATTGATTCATCAAAATAAATAAAGGAATAACTGATGAAGTGACAGTGAACACGCTCCTGATCAGCAGCAGCACGATTGTTTCTTGTTATTTACAAAAAAAAAAATGAATATTTGAATGAATGAGTTTGATTGACTTGCACAGGAAACTTTAAAATTCAATAAGTTCCCATAAAGAAATCTGATATATGACTTTACACTAGACTGACACACAACATAGCCTATGTTATTCAGAGGAAAAGGGCCAGTGTGTGTGTGTGTGTGTGTGTGAGGGACAGGACCGCTAAGCCAGTCAACAAAAGGGGTCCAGCACCGGTGCGGTCTCCTGTCTGTCTATCTCAGGTAGAGTACGCTGCTGTTAATGCCCTCTAAGATCCCTGCGACGCTATCCCAGAAGCCCCCTCTCTCTCCCACAATCCTCTTTGCTCCCTGGGTCCCTAAGCACCTTGGCGTAGGGAAGGTGGCTCGCTGCGGATTGTCTTAATCTCTCCTTTTCCTTCAGAAAAGGGCTAAGCCTGCCCGAATGTCACTCTCCCTATCACTCTGAAAACCAATTGGTTACAAGGATATTTTTTTTATACTCGTCTCTCTCTCTCCTGTCTCTCTCCATCTCCCTCCGTCTCCCTCCTATCTCGTCTCTCTCTCCTCTCACTGCTCTCCCACCCTCCTCTCTCTCTGCTCTTTTTCCTTTTTCCTCGAGGAGTTGTGTCTACTTTCCTGCAAAGTAAAATGAGGAAAGCAGAAACAACAGCCTAGTCTGGTGCAACTGCTGGTGCTGCTACTGGTGTGTGTGTGTGTGTGTGTGTTTTGATGGAAAAGGGACACAAGGATGCTCAGGGTCCCATGAAACAAGGACACTTTTTTTCATTTCCTGCAGGTCTACACAACTTTACATGACTGTGTGCTGCTTTTAATTACAAACCTTTGGGCTTTTTTAAAAAAATATATCTTTTGGCCTTTCTGTTTTATTAGAACGATCCAGAGCAGAGAGACAGGAAGGACAGGAGTGGAGAAGTGGAGAAAGGTGGGGGTGACATGCAGCGAAAGGCCGGGGCCTGAACCTGAACCTCGGGCCTCTGCGACACAGACTGCAGCTTCATGGCGGCCCACGAGGTACACACTGAGCCACCGGGCTGCTCTTTGGCAAAAAAAAAAAAAAAAAAAGTCAAATCTTACACATATACGTCTGGATTATGTAATTTAGGCCAATTTGCCATGAACATTTTTGCATTCCAAATGGAATAAAAATTGAGAAATGATTGCACAAATTGTGATATTTTGAGTTCTATTTGGTTTTTGACCACATGGGCAAGCTACATAAAAACAAGAGGCCTTTAGCTTTGAGGAAATTCACCCCACAATTCAATTCAATTCAATTCAATTCAGTTCAGTTCAGTTCAGTTCAGTTCAATTCGATTCAATTCAATTCAATTCAATTCAATTCAGTTCAGTTCAATTCAGTTCAATTCAATTTAATTCAGTTCAGTTCAGTTCAGTTCAATTCAATTCAATTCAGTTCAGTTCAATTCAGTTCAGTTCAATTCATTTCAGTTCAGTTCAATTCAATTCAATTCAGTTCAGTTCAATTCAGTTCAGTTCAATTCAATTCAGTTCAGTTCAATTCAGTTCAATTCAGTTCAGTTCAATTCAATTTAATTCAGTTCAGTTCAGTTCAATTCAATTCAATTCAGTTCAGTTCAATTCAGTTCAGTTCAGTTCAATTCAGTTCAGTTCAGTTCAATTCAATTCATTTCAGTTCAGTTCAATTCAGTTCAGTTCAATTCAATTCAGTTCAGTTCAATTCAGTTCAGTTCAGTTCAATTCAGTTCAGTTCAATTCAGTTCAATTCAGTTCAGTTCAGTTCAATTCAGTTCAGTTCAGTTCAATTCAGTTCAATTCAATATAATTCAGTTCAATTCAATATAATTCAGTTCAATTCAATATAATTCAGTTCAATTCAGTTCAGTTCAGTTCAATTCAGTTCAATTCAATATAATTCAGTTCAATTCAATTCAGTTCAGTTCAATTCAATTCAGTTCAGTTCAATTCAATTCAATTCAATTCAATTCAGTTCAGTTCAGTTCAATTCAATTCAATTCAATTCAATTCAATTCAGTTCAGTTCAGTTCAGTAGGTATTACTACAATTCTGAGAAGAACCTGTTGTAACTGTGTATTCACAGAGTTGGTCCTAAATGCATAACTGACAGGCTCATGGAATATAACTTTTAATGTCACTTTTTATATGTAAATTCAGCTGAAACATTTTATTGTTACGTTGTTCTGGAAGGTGCTCATGAAGTCAAACTGCCTTGCCTCGTGCAGCTCAGTTGATAAAAACACACAACCACATAATTCACACAGTTCACACAATCACCACGTCAATATACTAGTTCATCTCACACCAAAAAAAAAATCAAAATCAGTTAAAAGAATATCGATCAGTAGGATCTCATAAATAATCAGTTTTCTGATCACAAGGCATTTGACCGCTCCAAAGGTGAGACGTACCTGCCCTGACATCACCGATGGAGGCGTGGCTTAATGCTGCCGCCCACACAGAGCTGCTTACACTGTTTAGTTAAACATGAACAAATATTTGGAATAAGCAACTTTTTTAAAATTTATTTAGTTTGTGGAATTTTACATCATCGCGTTATACTGGATCTGATTTTAATTCGGTGTGTGTGGCCTGTTTACTCACCAACAGTGATGTGGTGACACATAAATATCAGGATAAACTGTGTGTTAATTTGTGTTTTTCTCCTGCAAAAAAAAAAAAAAAAAAAAATGTGATTCTCATACTTTCATCCATTTGATGCCAGCTGCTGTAACGCACCGCAAAGATGAAGTCTCTCATTTTTAACATAAAAAGATGGAGTAACCATAAAAAAAAAAAGTTTTCCCTCTTGTGTCGTCCAGCTGCCGTGAAGTTGAAGTTAAACTTTTATCTCTGAAAGCCGAGGTCACTCAAGGTCACACCAGCTGGAGTGAAATCGACAGAATAAACACCAAAAACAACAACAACAACAACAACAACAACAACATTTTTTTCCCTCCTATTGGACCAGTAAATCCTGTGCCTGCCTTTTTGTCTCCTGTGTTTTGTGGGTTTTTTGGGGATGTTTTTAGCACAGCTGCTATTAGCTCCCATGTTAATCCCCTTGGAGAATAAACTCATTAGAACATTAATCACTGGATTCTAATTACCCCTCTCTCCCTCTCTCTCTCTCTCTCCCTCTCTCGCTCTCTCTCTCTCTCTCTCCCTCTCTCTCTCTCTCTCGCTCTCTCTCTCTCTCTCTCTCTCTCTCTCTCTCCCTCTCTCTCTCTCTCTCCCTCTCTCTCTCTCTCTAATTCAGGTACTTAGAGAAACCACCCTTCTCTGAATTGGCAGGGGAATTGTTACAGTAAAATGAATAAATAACTCAGTTGACCTGGTGGCTCAGCAGGCTGCAGCTTGTACTTTTCAATCTGTCACTGACTTTTCTTCTTCCCTGTTTCTCCCCGTGGCTCCTGAACTTAGAAAAACAGGAAAAAAAAAAAAAAAAAAAAAAAAAACACAAATGATGCTCTGAGACTGAAGTGAACAAGCTGTGTTTGACAGTAAAGCAGTGATCTGCAGCATTTTCATATAAATGAATCAAAGTCTGTCTCGGTGTTTGGCGGCTCCTTCCTGTGCAGCAGGAAGTGACGCCGTTTACATCTCCAGTTTGTTTTGAATGAGCAGAAGAAGAAGAAGAAGAAGAGCTGGATGGTTGGCATGAGCGGCAACAGCCACCACGGCTGAAGAGACGATGAGAAGAGCGCCACCTACAGAAACTCAAACTCCATCAGCAGAAAATCTAAGGAGAAAGTCCCACCCACACTGTTTGATTGACAGGTGATTCCATTATATCCACAAAAAAAAGAGAAAAAATTGAAATGTTTGAGGGTTAATTCAAATTAATTCAAATTATATTTTGAACAGTTGGAATCTTCCTGAGCTTTGATGATATATATCAACATGTGCATCTAAAATATAATTTTGGATACAAATTCAACTCAAAATATATTTTGAATGATACATTTTTGGGGGCATAAAATATATTTTGGGGCATAGTAACATTTTATTTTGGACATACAGTACTGCTATGGCAGACTGTATTTCCAGTGTCCATAAATGAATTCATGAAACATATTTTAGACATTTCATGCACACGTGTGTTTGCTTGCACTAATATGTGTTTGGATATTTTGTGTTTATTTTGAATGTTATCTCCTAACACATTCTGAAGTGTGTGTGAAATATGTGTGTGTTAGCCTCAAAAGGGGCATTTTGCCAACATGTGTGTTGTTGTATGAGTTTGGGTTTTTGTATGAGTGTGTTTGCGTGTGTCTCTGTGTGTGTGTGTGTGTGTGTGTGTCAGCTGGGAAGCCACTTCCTGCTAACAGGCCAGAGCAGGCTCTGAGAGCTGGGGAGAGGAGGAGGAGGAGGAAGGCAGTGAGGCGTGGAGGTTCAGCTCCCTCACGATCACACGGGACCACACAACAAGACACCAAACTCTCTCTCTCTCTCTCTCTCTCTCTCTCTCTCTCTCTCTCTCTCTTTCTCCCTCTCTCTCTGAAATGCAGAGTGGAAACAGAAACTTGACGACGTCGTCGTTTTTTCATGTTTTGAGTGCATTGCACTTGATACCCAAGGCATTTAGTTAGCTTAACTTTTCTCTGTGCATCACTGTGTCACTGCGTGTGAGTGTGTGTGTGTGTGTGTGTGTGAGAGAGAGAGAGAGAGAGAGAGAGAGAGAGTATGTGTGTTCTGGGTGGGACTGTTTAGCTGTCACCTACACAGAACCCATGATGCAGGGTCTTAGTGGTAGCTTCTCATGGCTGAATGAACAGGACACACACGCACACACACATGCACACACACACACGCACACACACACACAAGGCCTAACAGCGTTGACAGGTGGAGGTAAACGGAGCAGAACTCTGCTAATCCACCTCCGCCTGAGAGAGAGAGAGAGAGAGAGGGAGTTTGAGGGGAGAAATGGAAAAATGGACTGAAACATAAAAGCAACAGGAAGAGAAAAGATGAACAGGGATGAGATTGGATGCAAAACAAAAAACAACTTTAACAAATAATTTCATCTCATATCTTGTTTTTCTCTAAACAAATGAAAACATCTGCTTCGAGTGTCATTTTCTCACGAGCTGATCTGCCTTACGAGTGAAACTGCATCAAAAAACAAGTGGGATTAGCTCATCCCACTGGACGACTGTTAGGATTAGATTATATGTGTGCAGAAAAACAAGAGTGTGACACTGAACGTCACGCTGACAGACAGACTTTTTTTTTTTTGAAAGGGAAATCTCAAAAACCCTGGTTAAACTTCTGCAGTATTCCTTTAACCGAAGTACAGAATATGACGTACATCCCAACATCAGTCTTGTGAACACACACACACACACACACACACACACACGCTTGCATGTGCTTGCACACACACCCATCTGGAAGGGCAGTCAGGGTAGATGTTATCGTGCCAGTCTTGTGTTGTTTCTTCAGGTGCTTTTGGAGCAAGTTAGACCCTGCAGCCGGCCTGCCCTATCTGCCCCCTGCGCGCGCACACACACACACACACACACACACACACATTCTCTCTCTCTGTCTGTCTGTCTTTGAAGTCTCCACCTATAGCTTCGGTATCTTGGAGGTGACGAATAAACAAATATTCCCTCCATCTCACCCTGCATTACTTTGCATTTCTTCCATTAGTCTTTGCTCCTTCCACTCCTTAATTTCCTTTTACCTTCCTTCTCTCCTCGATCCCTCCCTCCTGACCCCCCTCATCCTATCCACTCTTCCCCTATCCCCCATTCCTCACCTCCTTCTTTTCAACCTTCAATCATCCCTAACCTCCCTCCTTTCTTCCCTCCTGTTGTTTTAAGTGAGTGTCATCAAGCTCACAGATGTTTAGCATCATTTTACCACTAAACCCTGTTCCCTCTCGCTCTTTTTCCTTCTCCCTTTCTCTCTCTCTCTCTCTCTCTCTCTCTCTCTCTCTCACACACACACACACACACACACACACACACACACACACTCAAAGAAGGGGCTGCTGGAGTAATCATGTCATGTAAATTACCCAGCATGCCAAGAGGCCTCTTCACCTGCAATCAGCTACACGATGCTTCAGTCCAACCTGCTTTCAGACAGAAGCTACACACTCCAAAAGGAGGAGCGCCTTTTCAGCTCATCCAGGGATGCAGTTTGGGACAAAATGTCACTTTTTTTTTTTTTTTTTTTTTCTTAGCAACAATCCTATTGTGTCATTTTGTGTATTTAATAGGGCATCCTTGTCAGAACAGATAAAGTTTTTGAGGAGCTTGATAAACCATGAAGTGATGACAACACACACACACTAACATAATGCATTTGCCCCCAGCAGATCATTTGCTCCATGATAACAGTTTACCACACACTATGCTGAGTGATTTGCTTTGTTTAGCATTATCATGGTATCATGGTCGTACTAACACATTTTCACATGATATGCAGCTTCGTGAACCAGTTTTGACTCTACAACCGATATAATAAATAAAATTAAACAAATGTACTTATTTAGATTCATTAACCCCATTAACCCTCATTAACTCCTCTTTTTCAAACCTTCTCTCCCACAGAGCTCATCCTGTTGTACTTACCTCTTCTTCTTCTTCTTCTTCTTTTCTGTCTCTGGTCGCTGTTTGCTTTCTGTTTTGTTGTCCTGTTTTGTTTTGTTTTGTCTCCATTATGTATCATTATCTTCTTACCCTGTTACCTCCTCCGTCCAACCTTCAACCTAAATTTTTTGTATTGTTTCACTCTTGTATTGTTGTCAGTTTTGACTGAAGCCTCACCGCCCAGCAGGACTCCTGGCTGCAAGACATTTTCTCGAAAGTTTTTTTTTTTTTTTGGAAATTACGGTACATTGATTTGGGAGATACTGAAGACTAGGATTGTGCTGGATGCAGCATTTTTACTGAAGAACACTTTTGCTTGAGTCTTGTACTTCACCCCATTTTGAATCGCAGAGAACGAATGATCGATGACAGATTGTGGAGCCTTTCACAATAAAAGCTCAGCCAGCAAAGATGAGATGAGGAATCTGCTTCTACTTTGTTGGTTCTACTTTTTGTCATTTCCAAATTTCACAATAAAAGCTGCACTGTGAGAAACTGGTGATCAATGATGGTCAATGGAAGCGAAGACCATTTAGACATGATGTGCCTATTTTGTCAGCTGAGTCTACAGGGTCCTTGCTTTGTAATTTTGCGTAATGCCCCTTTAAAAGACGGTAGTTTGCTGCGTGTTCTCTCCTCCTTTTCTAGCTTCATGGAAAAGATCACAGCTGACACAGTTACTGCTTGGAAAAAGGAGCTCAGTCACTTTTACTGCCAGGACATTTTAAATGTGACACTTTGTACTTTTACTATGGTACTTCTACTGCAGTCAAGTATCAGCGGAGTCACAGTACTTCTACTCGAGTAGCAGTTTGTAGTACTCTCTCCATCACTGCACATGGATGAATTTGGTGTTTATGTTCCCATCACTTGATAGGTAAGGTGACCAGCGGGCCAAACTCCCCAAAACCTGGAGTGTTTCTTTGTTGACATGTCATCCTGATGTGCTGAAAAGGAAAAGGCACTTCTCCTTTTCGAGAGCGCTTAGAAGATAAATAGAGTCGACCGGCATAATCTTAGTTGGCAAATACAGCAACCAGGATGCCGTCATCTGCCGACACGCAGAGGAACTACAGCGCTGTCAACAGGAAACACAAATAAAGCAGATAAACTGTGAGGAGAACGCTGTCAGCCGGCAACTTCAGCAACCACGTTCCCGTCAGCGACCAACAAACTGCAACTGGCCACCGGCGGCGTCGCCCCGATATTTATCAGGCAACATTTCACAACAAACAATCTCATCCTCGCTGCAGAGTTTCGCCTCCGCACCAACAATCACTTTGGAGAAGGTGTCACATTCTTCAAACGGGGGATATCGCTCGCACTTTGGAGGGAAACTCCTTACCGTCTCTGCCTGCGGTTGCTGCCAAATCCAGTCAGGCTTACTGTACTTTACCTGCCACTGGCCATAATGCAGCTGCAGCTTAATATGTGACAGGCTCAGCAAGGCATAAATAAGGATTAGCTGTTTGTCATATGTGGTATATAGAATAGTTCCAGCGTGTCTCAATTGAATGTAAAATGCAACTCAGCTTTTAAATGTCAGCGGAGAACGGCTGGAACATGGATTAAATAAAAAATTCCCCAAAGTTACCGTTTTACAGTCGGCCGGGGAATATTATTTTCGCCGGGAGGTGGGGGAGCGCGAGCACGAGATAACCACGTGACACACAGTGTAATTAGGGAGTGTGTGTTGTCTGCTGAAACATACATGTAAGTGTCACGGTGCAGCGGCCAGGGAACACAAATACGACAAGAACAAAATCCTGTCGATGCAGCGAATCCGGCCAACAATCATTAACTGGCCTACATTTTATTTTTCAGGCGACATATTACAAAAAAAACCACACATTTTTCTTTGCCCTTGTACAAAAAGGTAGGTCATCCATGTGGCTTTTAACTCTCAAAATCTCAAACCCCAACATCCCGGCGTTGGTGCCACAGCGTCCTTTCTGGATCTCATGTGTTTCTAACTCGTCGTTTTGATTTGTTGATTTGTTGTCACAAGAGGAGCGATTTGCATGTGACCACCCCTGATGTGAATAACCACTCCCTCCCTACCTAGCCAACATGTCAATCTGTGCCTGAGAGCAAGAATAGTTTGCGAGTGACGAGTTTGATCTGTGACATTGTCCCATTAAAAATGTCTCCTTGCTGCCTTTCGATACAGCACAGCGGCGACTCGGTTGGTGAAAGGTCTTGTGTTTGGTGTCTGGTTGGTCTTCGGTCGGTGTGACATCACAGCACTGGAAACACCGTTTGACCGTCTTTGGGATGATGTCACGAGAGTTTTTTTTTTTTTTTTTTTTTGGCTGAAAAGTTGAGCTTCTCTCAGCAGAAAAAAAATAAAGTGCTCGGTGAAGTGCTGTTTGTGTGCTTGTTTTTGTAGCATCATTTTGATAGCGTCCACTGTCTGAGGCTGTACTGGCTGCTTCCCGCATGATTCTGAAGGACACCGTTTCATTGGTCCTGTAACACAGGTTGTAGGCTGGATTAAAACACATGATGATGTCACAAGGATTTTGATTGTACCTCAGTCTCCGGGTGTAATGGTGTAATGACTTTTGGCAGCGTTTTTTCTCTCTTTGCTCTGGTTATGAGCGAGGGGATGGGCCTTGTTTTCTGTCCCTAATGACTTCTGCTCTTTAAAAAACACTGTGTGTGTGTGTGTGTGTGTGTGTGTGTGTGTGTGTGTGTGTGGCTGTGTGTTCCCATGTCACAAGCCTCCACTATGTCTCACCTGAGTCACCTGACCTGAGACATCTACCAGCTGCCTCTCTCTCTCTCTCTCTCTCTCTCTCTCTCTCTCTCACACACACACACACACACACACACACACACACACTCCCAAGTTTAGGCCCATTCACCTGGGTGGGCCTGTCTGTCTGGCAGCATTGTGCGGATTAGACCAGAGATTAGACTGACAAAACACACACAACAACAGGAGGAAGTCAAGGCTGTGTGTGTGTGTGTGTGTGTGTGTGTGTGAGAGAGAGAGAGAGAGAGAGAGAGGGAGAGAGGAGAGAGTAAGGGGGAGAAAAAGGGTGTGTGCACAAATATACGTATGTCTGCATGTGGTGTTTTCATGCATGTGTGTGTGTGTGTGTGTGTGTGTGTGTGTGCTCTGCTCGGTCTCGTAGAAATCTTCCAGACAAGTTACACTTCCCCTCCGCTAAGTCGTCCGTCCATTCAAGTCAGATCTTTTATTAATCCCTCAGGTTAACGGCACATTCCGTTCCAATCTGGCTTTCAAACTTTATGCTAACTGTGCATTCCTCTCAGCTCCACCCATCCAGAGCGCAGGTACGCTCAAACCAAACAGGAAATGATAATTGTTTTTTTCACTCCGGGTTAAATCTCACCTGTACGTGCTTCCCTGCCCGCGGCCTAATTTTAGTCTTTAATCCCTGATTCATACGCCCAATCCTGACCCACCCTGAGTCTGACAATAACACGCAGGATCTCCTCAGCTCCCCGAGGCCGCCGGCTGCTCCTCAGGTCACACAGGAGCCGCCGGGTTATGAACAACAACAGAGAAAAGAGTGTAATGAAGAAACACGGCTGGATCGCAGCTTTTCTCACTGAATATACCTCCAAATGTCATTTCTATAATTTGTTTTGTTCTTTTTTTGAGAATTTATGGGCAGCCTGGAGTGATGTTTTTGAGATTTGGTGACAAAACACGAGCTCAGTGGTGCTGATTGTCACCTGTGGGTTCACATCTTTGGTCTTCATTTAAGATTCATCAGTTTGTAATGAAAGATGACATATAACAACAATATTTCTAAGGTACTTGTCTATTTTTAATTATATGGAGTGTGTTTATTCTCAAAAAAAAAAAAAAAGAATGATACTTTATATGATAGTTTGTGTGTTTCTATGGCTTTTTGATTTTTATTTTATTTTTTTTTTTTTTTACACATTTTATGTTCACATTTTATTTTGATTTTTTTATGTGCAGCTGTAGTGTCTAACTCTTGGAATGCATGTTATGGTGTAAAAGCAGCTAAAGTTTCAATGGAGCTGAGAGCAAACAGAAACTGAGAACATTACGTGACGTTAATGTTTCTATTACAATACACTTACACATAAAAAGCTGCACCATAGGCTTGAATGTCCATTTAGCAGTTACAGAAACACACTCATCATGTCTTGTCTTTACCCAGCATGCCTGCAATCAACCACACAGCGATCTTCTTTCTACTAGATGTTTCACTTCAAATTTCAATTAATTAAATTTCAAATAACAAAGGGACAAAATAGCAATTATCAGCATATGTCAATATCATTTTTGTGTCATTGTGTGTATTTAATTGCATATTCTTGAAGGCATGCCCTACATTTTTGGGAGACCGTCCTGTTGGTCAGCACATGCCATTAAGTCATAACAACATAGACGCCAGTTTCATCCATGTGACCCGGACAGAGTGAGTGAACTTGCTTTTTCGTTCCGTGTTTCATTTCATTATTATTCACACAAACAAATGACGCGCAGACGAAGAGGTCACTCATCCATTCATTCAGTTTTATGAGGGAAACTCTACTCAAAGCACAGCACACTGCAATATTGGAGTAATGGAGCAACTACATAATAAAGCAGACCTCTGGATTTTTATTTGTTTCAAACAGCAGCGGTGAAATGTTTTCGCCGGACCACATTTTTCGAAGAGTCCTCACCTCGTTGTTATTCTGCATTTGTCCTAAAGCCACTCTGACAGCACTGACGGCTGGAGGTGTCAACATCCACGTTCAGCTCACAACACACTGGGCTCCAGTCTGCTTCCTGTATTTAGGTTGCATTACATTCTCACCTGTAACAAACTGACCTGTGGTTCACCGGGAGCCCGACTGTTCAGGCAGATGCCTCTAAAGGAACCAAAGTACTGGGCAAACACACCACGGTTTCATTTAAATGAAGTGTGTTTTCCTGCGTTTTCTTCCAGGTGTTGGCACTAAAGACAATTTCCATAACCTGAGATAATAAACAAATTGACACCTCTCCTCAAAGCGCCCTATTTACTTTATTTCAATGCAATGGCCCAGGTGAAACACCCAACCTGCTCACACAGTTCACATCACATCATAACTTCCTGGTCATATGATAAAAACTTAAGCTCCATCCCAAATTTCATGATACCATTTTCATCAGGCTCACCAATGGGACAATCTTTTAAAGACCTCACTTGATGCTTTTAACGTCTGGTATCTTTTTGGTAACAAGAAGTTATGAAATGTTGCACAAATTTCCTCCTTGTTATTCCACATTTGTCCAAAAGTCATGTCTGTCTGATATGTGCAGTGACATCAAACTGACTACAGCGTCCGGCTGCAGAGCTCTGGATTCGCCCACCTCCGGCGCTCAGACTCATCTCCATGCCAGAGCCCACGCTAGAAAATCACAAGTATTTATCAGTAAATAATGTTTACATGCCACTGTATTATACTGCACCATGTACTGCTTTATTGTGCTTATTGTTGAGAAATAAAGTAGCCTTCTGAGTGTATTATAAGCTGACTGAATACATTTGGTTTCACGTTTGGGCCACTAACCTATTGTTTGTCAGGCTTATCATTAATAAATAAGTGTATTATATGTTTGGATGCCACTGTATTACAGACGACACAGTGTAAAGTGTTTGATGCCGCATGAATTCTGCTTTACACAGCCACCTCTTGTATTTATCTGTTTATCTTATCTATTTATCTTGTATTTTCTGTTTAGGCTATTTTTCCTGTTTAGGTTATTTTTTCTCTGCTGTTTAAACTGTTCATATTTCTATTTTTTATATATTCCTTGTTTATAGTGTATATATTGCTTGCTGCTATTTATCATCTGTTTATACTGTAAATTTGCACATTGCCCACATCTATGCACATTGTATACATCTATGCACACGGTTTTTTGCACATTGTTTTTTGCACATTGGGTACTTAGATCTTTAGATCTCTAGTGTCATCTTTTATTCTTTATTTTTTATTAATTTAATCTCGTAATCTGTGGATACTGCTGTTAACTGTGAATTTCCTTCGGGATGAATAAAGTATCTATCTATCTATCTATCTATCTATCTATCCATCTATCTTATCTTGATCTACATCTCGAGAGTCTCAAGACCTCCACCAATCACACCGAGGTAAACAGTACAAGCTCAGTATTTCAGTATAACTGTGATTTGCACTGGTGAATTCACACTAATGAAGTCTAAAGAGGCAGAAATGCCATCGTCCCCTCTGGTGTTCACATTTCAGACACCACTTCCTTCTCCAAGCTCGGGACCGGCAGAGGTGAGCCCGAGTCCGGAGCAGTCTAAAGGTAAGAAGCCCCTGTGTGTGTGTGTGTGTGTGTGTGTGTGTGTGTGTGTGTGTGTGTGTGATCAGGTCGGTGCTGTCAGTCCACATAAAGCCTCGTCTGTCACTGGACTCTGTCAGCACACTGTAGTGGACCAGGCTCATTCCAACCTGTCTGTCTCGCCTGTGTGTGTGTGTGTGTGTGTGTGTGTACATTTTGCCAGCATGTGTGTGTGTGTGTATAGGCTACGCACCCATGCACATATGCACTCCTGCCGGTCTGTTTTCATGCATACGTGTGTGTGTACGTGTGTAGCCTGGCCTTTTCCAGCCCTTTGTGAGAGTGTATTGTCTGGGCCGGTGATAGAAGTGGTTTTGGGGAGGGGCGGAGGTTTCCGGAAGGTATTTGTCCAGAGTGAGGGTGGCTCTGCCCTGAGACTAAACAGAAGTGAACGCAGGTACACACAGAGAGGCTTAGCAGGGCTCAGGAACTGGACCGACAGGACTCAAAGAGATTGTTCAAAACAACGCAGACACACACTCCTCGCGTCACATCACACACGAGCACAAAACTAACTTTTTCATAACTTTCCTACGTGACTTGAACTCATCATTCTGTTTTTTTTTTCCAACTGCAGATATGAAATCTTACATTTTGCATTCATATTTTATTCCGCTTCCATCCATGCATCTGTTCAATTAACTTTACCCTGATTTTTTTTTAATCTGTGGCTGCTGGGCAATCTTTGTTTTGTATTTGTTTAGGTTAGATCAGGCTTTTAATGTACAGTAATGGCAGCTATTCACAGCAGAAGTCAAAGCCTGTGAACAATATGAACAAAGTTTTAAACGGTTTGATTCATCTTTTTAGCTGCAGGGTACAAAGGTCAAGGAACATTTTTCCTTTCAGAGCTCCTCTACGCCCCATTCTAGCCACTAATACCAAACGTTTTAATTACACAGGTGCATTTATCGGCGCGCAAAGCTTCAGCTGCTAAAAAGAAACTGTTTTCAAAGTTTTTTTCAAGGAGAAGTGGACCCCGGCCTTTTTTGACATTCTGCTTTTCCAGCGGAAACGCAACTGCATTGTCTGTCAAGTGTTTGGTTCCTCAACCTTAATAAAAAATAAATATATAAAGATGAACTGCGAGCCAGTACTTTTAAACTTTTAAACTTTAAACTAGAAACAGCGCTACAAACCAAGTGACAGTGAAGTTGAATTTCTGCCTGGCAGGAGGGCTGCTTGTTTGGGCGAAGTGGTCGACCCTGCGTATTCAGATGTAAATTAACCATGAAGTAAGAATATTGATATACTCCTTTACCCCTAAACAAGCGATATTTCTATTTCTATATCGTTTTCCTTTCCTTTTCTGTCCTTCAGGGTGGTCTGCGCTGATCTCTTAACTCTGACATGCCAGTCAAAACACCATAGACTTGGCGTGTGTGTGTGTGTGTGTGTGTGTGTGTGTGCACCTATGTACGTGTGTGTGTGAGGGTCCGATTCAAAACTCATAGCAGACAAGGTTTTAACATTCCACTGCTTAAGGTTTCATTAAATCTGCGTCGTGCGGCAGAAACATCCTCTGTGGGAAAAATGATTGGGTTTTTTTTTCTACATAAATTTTACAAGTTTTTACTTTGTTTTGGGGTTAAAATGAACACAACACTGTGCCGCACCATAACCACATTATAGTGCGTCAAAGGATAATGCTAAAAATAATGAAATTTGTTCATGCATGAGCAATTCAACAGTGTTTGGACAGCCACTCTTTTTACCTGCTATATATAAATTATCAAAATGAGGGCTGTTTAGATTAAACTGACACAAAATAATGAGCTTATAATTTATCCGAGTCCGGCCAACAACAGCTCTAATTTAACTCTAACTTTGCAGCTTTAAGACAAAAAACAACCTGATTACCTGATCACACACCAATGAAAATATAACCATGAATGATAGTATAATCATATAAATATCAGATAGCAAACTTTGTGTTTTTGTCTGTTTGTTTGTTTGTTTTTGATTTTAATTTAAAGTTTTTAGGCTGGCATAAATCTGTACTGTAGAACATAGCACAGTAACTAAATGAAAAAAATCAAAACCTAATATGTAATAACAATAAAAAGAAGAAGAGAAGAAGAAGATGAACTTGTGTTCAAATGCTTTACGTAAAATCGATAATAAAACATTAAACTGGCAAAGCAAAATTATACTGAATAAAGACAAAAATAGATAAAAATTAGAATTAAATTATTGAAACAATAAACATATAAAAAGACTAGATAGGATGGCATAGAAAAAGAAGAAATCAATAAATCTATGAAAAGGCCTTAGTGTTAGAGTGATGAAGGCAGGTGAGGTACGCAGGTAAGCTCCAAGTATTTGCAGGGAATTTAAACGAAAAGAGAAAAGGAGTGAAGCTTTTCTGAAATGAGAATTGATTTTTTTTCTTTTCTGTGTGCATCGGCGGCGTTTTGCCTCATGACGATCGCCAACTTGAGGTCATAGCCTTTTTTTTTTAAATTTTTTTTTTTATTCCCCACTCCATCCGTGAGCGAGCACAACACAGTTTGTTTTGATCGAGTCTCTCAAACCCTAGGGCCACGAAACACACTCATCGCTTGGACGACTGCGCAACCAAAACTTTCAAGTCGAGTGGAAGAGAAAGAAGAAGAAGAAAAAAAAAAAGAAATACATCAAAGCAAACTATTATAACAGCGATATGTATAATAGGAAATGGGATTTGAGGTTTTAATCTTCACTCTGGCTCGTGTCCAACACACCTGGCCGGGCTCAAACAAACACACAAACAGGATCCTCAAAGACTTACAGATACAAATTGGCAACAGAGAACACTAAACAGTTGTGTAAAGCTGGGCTCAGTCGCTTCCTTTATGCGAAACCTCTGTGTGGTTACTGCTTTCTCTCTCTTTCTCCCCTCAAAGGAAGAAAAGGAAGGGAGGATCGCAGGGAGAAAGAAAGAAAGAAAGAGAGAGAGAGAGAAAGAGTTGAGGGAGGAACCGGAGGATCTGAATGCAAGACAAAAGGATGTTAAAAATGAAAGATCGTCACGAAAGCCCAAAAAATGAGGGAGAGGGTGAAAATGATCAGATGGAGAGGAAAGAAAGAAAGGAAGGAGGGAAGGAAGAAAGAAAGATTTTTTCCCCCCTCCATTTGTTGACATGGTGTCGGCCATCGCTATCAGGGCTAGAAAAACACATCAGAGATTTGTTTGTTCTGTGAGAGTAAACTAGCCAGAGCAACACCCTAACCCTGCATCTCCCTCTTTCTCACACACACACACACACACACACACGCACACATGCACGCACACACACACGCGCGCACAGAAAAACAAGTGTGAGGGACAGGTTGGGTCTTGCAGCGTGGAAACAGTTTGCGGAGCTGACAGAGAGAGTGAGAGGCATTAGTGGGTTGATCTAAGGCGTGGCCCACATTCACTAACCTGAGAGAGAGAGAGAGAGAGAGAGAGAGAGAAAGAGAGAAACACACATTTCAGGTGCTGAAATAAAACGAAATACTAACACAATATTTTATATAAAATAACGTCCTTTCTCCTATCTCTGATTAATTGCAACTGTGATTTGGTCTTTATCAAGTTTCTGAAAGTTTTTTGCGTTTGCTCCTCCAAACACTCGGTGCCTTTGACGCTCTCCCCTGGGAAAAAAAACAAAAAAAAACTCTTTTGGTACACAGGGAGTGAAGTGTGTTAGATTTCTGGTTTGTCTGGAATAAACAGAAGAAGGAGAAGAGCTGGGTAGTGCAGGGCAGTGCGAGCCTCCATGGCTGAACAGACAAAGAAAAGAGTGCCACCTACAGAAAGTCAAACTGCATCAGCAGGAGCTCCTGAGACACTGAAGGTGGACACAATAACTAAATGAATGACTAAATAAACACAGGAAAGCTATAGAGAGAATATCAAACATGAGAGTAACACATGCATAGAAGGGTGCAGTATGAAAAGGTAATGATAAAAATCAAAATAATACAACTTGTTCAATAGTACACTGTACATGTCATGTCTGACGTCTTTGAGGGGGAAGTCAGAGTCTAGTCTCAAGTCATTCATTCATTTTCCAAAACACTTTTTCTAATGGGGTCACAGGGGGCGCTGGAGCCTATCAGCGCTCAGAGCTAAGGGGCCAAAATGGGGCCCTAAGCAAATTTTGATATGAGCGCCCCCAGGTGAAGCCACCATCCGCCAAGTGTACAAATCAGTGCATTATAATATGCCGTTTAACGTAAAAGTCTTTATTAATAAGAACAAACAACATCTGATTTAAAAAATAAATGAGGTCATCAATTTATAGTTAAGAGTTGTACATTTTAAACAACTTTTTGAGTGGCGTTTGAGCTTCTTCTTGTTTTGTTTTGTTTTGTTTTCCCTTGTGCTTGCACCAGATTCAAATAGTCTTTTCATCGCCGTCTTTTCACCTGCACTGGTGCCCGGCTCTGAGCAGTTTGATTGGTCAGATGTCGATTGTCAGTCGTTACAGTGACAGACTGACTTGAAACTGACTTGACTTGAGGGCCAAGTCAGTCTAGTCTCGAGTCTTTGGTCGGAAGTCAAGGGGAAGTCTCAGGTTTTTGTGCGAGAGTCAAAGACAAGCCTCGGGTCTTTGAGGGGCAAATCCAAGTCAAGTTTCAAGTCTTTGATCAAAATCCAAGTCGAGTTTCAAGTCTTTGGTCAAAATCCAAGTCGAGTTTCAAGTCTTTGGTCAAAATCCAAGTCGAGTTTCAAATCTTTTGTCAAAATCCAAGTCGAGTTTCAAGTCTTTGGTCAAAGGTTCTTGTCAAGTCTAGTTATATCTGCATGTCATCCCATCTGCTTACAACACTGCCGTAGCTATATCTAAGGAATTCAGAGCATGTACTGTATGATCATCACTCCTTTACCTAACGTTAGGTAGCTGATGCTGAGCCAGACATGTTGGCTAACCGTCTATAAACACTAGTGTTAACTTTCACTTGACCAAGTGACTGAGCTATCAGGGTGTGTGTTCAGGTGCCTGAGCAGCCTGATGTGGTCGATCAGGCATCCTTTATTTTGACACAGCAGATGTTGCAATTACCGATTCTTTTGTTTGGGCCTTGTGTGAACTTATTGTAGCCCAGGGTTACGACAAAAGGCCCGGCAGCTGCAGGTGTTACTGCTGCAGGTCACAGTCACCTGTGGTCACACGCACCAGATGCATGAGGTGTGCACACGTGATAATAAGGGAAGGAAAAGCATGCATCAGACATTTGCTTAAAAAAAATAAATAAATAATAATGTTCACAAGTCCCAAATCTTGAGTCCGGGTTGAGTCTTAAGTCTCAAGACTCAAGTCGCTGTGTCCATGCGACGTACGTGTGACTCGAGTCCAAGTCACAAACTTGAGTCCCATCTCTGTGTATAGAAAATGAAGCACAGCAAATGTCATTATCCTGGCAAATCCATTTTTGTCTGACATACATCTATTAAAAAAATTAATATTTGCATATTCTTTCATCAGTATTCTATTGTTATCTGCCACTGCTTGCATTTTATTGTTTGTTTACAGTGTAATTCTGAACTAATTAACATGAGCTAGCTAACCTTCACATTAGCTGGTTGTTTTAATTTGAATAGACTGGCTGATATTTTTTCACAGATTTTCAGTCTAACCGTCTAACCAAACTAGAAGCTTCTGAGTCCCTCACACTAGTCCCTTACATGATATAAAAAAAGAAAAAACCCTAAAGAGTTCCTGACCCCCTCCTCAGAACTTAATGGAAATCCAAAATCCCTTAATTCCCCCTTTGCTGTGATGAAAAAGGCTCTGATTGGCTGAGAGGGCTGTTCATGAGCGACCTGTCAACACCGAGCCCAACAACACAGGGAGGTGACAGCAAGCTGTGTTTCATTTCTGTAATTAGATTAGCTATATCAGCAGCATGTATACACACACACACACACACACACGGTGGTCCTATGTGTGAATGACTAGCTAACATCCACTAACCCCCTAATAAGCTTTAGTCATGTCATTAATACTATATGAGAGGTATTAAAAAACATTTGTGTGTGTGTGTGTGTGTGTGTGTGTGTGTGACAGCACATGAGTATGTGCATGTGTGTGTTTGACCCGTCACTGGTACAGTACTACGTGTCTGTCTGTGTGTCAGCCAAGTGAACACAAACATAAAACCCTCATTAAAATACTGTTAATCCCTTCAGATTATATACAAACAGCCTTCAAATGCACACACACACACACACACACACACACACACACACACACACACACACACACACACACACATTAGCAAGGTGATTTGTCAGGTGAGTGTGTGATAATGGGCTCTAAGACTCTTTCTGTAAAACATAAGAGCTTATGTCTTGTGTCAACTTCCTCAAGTGGCAACACACACACACACACACACACACACACACACACACACACACACACACACACATATACAAAGAATAATTCATTAGTATCGAAGCTGGCACTAAAAATGTCAATCTAAACAAGGTTTTAGTGCTCTTTCTTAGAATACCCCTAAAACATATTCGCAATTTATTTTTTAAAATAAAAGTGTCATGTACAATGGTGCATTAGGGACCCTGTAGGAAAAAAAATAACAAATTTGTGACTTTATAATCTCAGAATTTTTGTGTTTTGTGTTTTTTCTCATACATTTGTGATTTATTTCTCACAAATTTACCACTTCATTCTCTGAGATTATCAGAGAAATTTCAGATAAATTTACAACTTCATACAATGGACCTAAAACGTTGTCATAACCATGAACCAAGCAGAACATGGCAGAGTAAGGCACTCCACCAGGATCAAAAAAGTGACACTTCAAGACACAAGAAAAATTTTAAAAGAAAAAAAAATAGTTTTGTCTGCCTTCTGTCTGTGCTGTCACTTTCTGAGTCAGACTCAGTTTATCTGGAAAATGGTTGCAAGAGCTCAACATAAGGACTGAACATGTAGGAGATAAAAAACAATGTATTAAACATAAGACAGTACAAAAAACAATAAAGAATAATAATAATACATATGAATAGGCTAACAGTCACCTAGCACAGAATGCAGGTGCACTTCATAATTTGAGTTATTCAGATTAAATTATTGAGACCATCACCTGGCACAGAGGGTGCAAAACATGCAAGAATATAAATTTAATGACTTTAATTTATAATTATTCATGCTGAATTTAATTTTCAGAGGGGAAGAACAATCTAAACCGTCCACTATTTACACTCTCGCAGATGGGATGTGTTGTGATGACATGAAATGGAGTGAAACAGTCCCTCCGCCAGGAACGCTGTTTTACACTGTAAATGATCAGAACATTAGTATAAAATGGGTGTTTCAACCAAAAAATTCAAACTTGAAATTCAAGGGATTATGATCATTTGGTGTGAAATCTTTAGTGTCCCTACATGATAATGGTTTTCAAATGCATCCAAAAAACAAAAAAACTTCAGGGCACCCAAGCATAGAACCGCCATTATTTTAACATGGCTGGTTTTGACTTGTTTTGATTTGTAAGATTTGGGACACATTTTGGAGACATTTCCAAAGGAGACATCATTATTATTATTATTATTATTATTAGTAGTAGTAGTAGTAGTATTAGTGGTATTTTAAATTTATGTCTTTTGTCTCATGTCTTTTCTCTATGAACCCTAACACCTGATCAGGACATACTGAATATTTAGACATGCTGGTGGCATGAAAGTGATTACAGTGCCAATACAAAGTCAATTAGGCTCCTTCGTTGTGTTTGATAAACAAATTCCTGATCGTATAAAGAGTGAAAAGTCTGATATAGAGGTTGGTGGGGTGGCAGGTGACTCAATCAACACCACTTTCGCTCAGCCCTGGTTCAAATGAACAAGACCTGTGTGTGTGTTTCTTGTTTCGTTCGTCTCCCGTGGTAACCGTAGCTTACTAATGTCAACCATGACCGTTCCCTAACCTCAACCACGTAGTTTTGGTGCCTAATCCTAACTCGTTAGCTTGCATAATGTTTGTTGGTACGGGCATCATGTAATTTGTCCAAACTGACTTTACATTGTCATTGTTGTTGTGACACAAGCATGTAATTTTAACCCATTTCTTGCCACCACCACAGAAGTCGTGGTCATTTCTCATATTTCTGTGAGATGAAGTTGTGATAACATTACATTTTCAGAATCACTGAAACGTTTAATGAGTCCAGCTTGTGTCTTTACTTGTGAGGCCGCCGGCTAACTGCCAGTGACATGTTCACGTTTCTACTCTGTGACGGTTTGAGATTAAAGACAAAACACTGTTGAACAATATCATCCATCCTTATATGTGTCTGCACAGTGTCCCACTTCAATATCCTGTTTCAACCCGAAAAACATTGAAGCCAGGCCTTATTTAAAGATTATGTATTGTAACGAAAAGATGCAAAAATACGGTCTGTTGATTTTATAATAACATTTCCTGACATGAGTAAATTATAATGAATACCTGAAAGGATGCCAAATCAAAGAGAAAGAAAAAAAAAAAAAAAACAGACCGCAGCAGCACTGCACATAAAATGAGACAGATAAACACAGAGGAAGAAAGAGGCAGAAAGAGGTATGACTGTGCAAGACT
>NC_043983.1:27647320-27689820 GCF_902150065.1 Myripristis murdjan | reverse complement strand
ATTACAAGACATTTTACAGCAAGTTAAATGAGCTTTATGTGATGGAACAAATGGAGATGTGTTCATGTGTTTTGTGCTGTTCTTACTTTGAACCCGTGACTTTTTTTTTTTTCTTTTCCTGCTCAGCAAATAAAAAGGGCGAGTGCTTCATATTTACTGTCGCTGCTGATATGTCGTATGTTTGCAGTTGCAGGAGGTGATTACGTAAGACTTCATCAGTGGGAGGTACTTTAAAAAAAAATCCTCTTTTTGTGTCTCTATGCTGTGCCTCCCTGCCTCTATCCTTCTGTGGCTTTCCATTTTAAAGCAAATTCCTATATTTTTACAGCACAACTCTAAAAAATGAGTTCCAATTTTGAAGAAAACCTGATACGGAATTAAGCATTTATGGTTCACTGCAAAAACTCAAAATCTTACCAAGAATATTTGTCTTATTTCTAGTCAAAATATCTAATTACACTTAAAATAAGACATGATCACCTCAGAAGTAACTTGTTTTTAGACAATTTTCACTTGTTTCAAGTCAATTTTCACTTGAAAATTTGCTTGTTTCATTGACAAAATTTGCCAGTGGAAAAACTGAAAATTCACTTGAAACAAGTGAAAATTGTCTAAAAACAAGTTGTTTCTTAGGTGATCATGTCTTATTTTAAGTGTAATGCTATATTTTGACTAGAAATAAGACAAATATTCTTGGTAGGATTTTGAGTTTTTGCAGTGTTGCAATGGCATCAAAAAAGGAGAAATTGCAAAATGCTGCACTGTAAAAATTTATTTATTTTGATTTTCCAGTGCTAATCAACTTGTTTGAAGCCATTTCTTGAATTAAGTGTCATTTTCTTCACCTGCCTTATTCTGCCTTGTTTCAGCATAAAACAATCCTCACATAAGTGAAACTGCATTGGAAACAAGTGGGCTAATCTCATCCAAATGGACGATTTTTCCACTATTTTGAAGAAAAACAAGCTGAATATGATTCAAGATGACTTGGTAAAATGGAGATTTTTTTTTTTTTGCAGTGCAACCCTCAGTGCCATTTTACTGTACACGAGCGAGGAAAAGCTTCACCATGTTCGAGAGAAACCAGGAGGGAGCAGGATGGAAAAGGAGTGACATGAAGATTATGGGGAGACAGAGAGCGAGAGAGAGAAAGAGGAGAAAGACCCCCGCTGCCGCCGCCCCCTCATCCCGTGGCCGATTCGTCACCGCGACAACTATCAGCCCACCTTATTCTGGGATGTCCTGTAGTTATGTTCTTCAATTATGTCTCCCTCTTTAATGTCGCGGCTGTACATCCATATTTAGTCAACCGCTGCAATTTTAGCTGCCTCGTTGAAATGCAACCGTCTCGCCCTGGAATCAAAGGACAGATAGAGCGTCCTCAGGCACAGAGAGAGAGAGAGAGAGAGAGAGAGAGGGAAAGAGAGAGAGAGAGAGAGATTTGCATTTATTTCTACATTCTGTCAGGCTACATCTGCAATTTGAGCCACAACAGGGAGATTTTCAGCATGCCAAGCAACTTTCAAGGAAAAATGTGAGGTAAGGCAATTTATCCACTGTACGACGAGTAATATTTTATTGTCGTGTGCAGTGTGATACCTAAAAATAAAATATGGATATTCCTAAAAAATGGATGGAGGGAATGAACAAACGACAGAGGATGCAGAAATGTGTGTATTGTGTAAAAAAAAAAAAAAAAAAAAAAAAAATATGGTAAAAAGGCAAGGAAGGAGTCACAGCTCTCCTATTGTTGACTCTTTATCATCCGCTTTCTAGTAAAGAGATATTTCACAGATTCCCAAACACACACACACACACACACACACAGATTTCGTGCATGTATTTCTTTGAGGCTGAGAGGAAAATCAGTTGGAAACCTCGCTTTATATGACAGTCAAATGTGAGACAGCTGGTTCAGGTTTGTGGAACCAAAGATACTGATAGTCTCCTCCTTGCTCGTCCAATCAAAATGGAGGAGAGGATTTTAATTAACAAATCCAGCCAATCAGAGTTGGAGGAGATAAGTGGGGAAAGGGTGTCACAATCGCCACATAAAAAAAAAAAAAAAAAAAAACTGAACTGGTGATTAAATTTCACTGGTTGCAGAGCTTTAGTGCATCTGCTGCAAGTGAGGAATGCACATGAACTGGTTCATTTCAGTGTCCTCATTCATTCATTCATTCATTCATTCATTCAGTGTGTCAAAGATGGCATGCATCATCTGTCTGCCCAGTACCTTTGATTCAAAACTGCCACAGCTGACTCTTTAGTGTTTATTAAAGCTGCTCGTGATGCCGTGAGGTTTTAAACAGAGACGATATGAAATCTGTGTGACAAAGAACGGATCTTAAGTTTCGAATGATTTCGAGTTTAAAGATGCAGCGAGTCAGTATTTAATGTCCCGGAGCACAAAGTGATGCAGCTGTGGAGGCTGGTTATTCAGCTCCGATGACTCAGCTCATTGAAGCAGCGAGTTTAAACCATGAATGACTAAAGATGATTTTTTTTTTGTCAGTAGAGCTCAATATCAGTCAATATCAGGTGCTGGTGATCTGGATTGGGTTAACACATCTCCTTTAGATCCTTAATTTTTCTCCCCATTATTAAACACCATTTTAGTTGTGATTGAACTGGACTCACTTTGGGCTTAGTTAGCCATGTGAGGCCAAAAATACAACATTAAACAGCAAAACAGCACCAGAAGCAAAATGTAAATGACCAAATCCTCAGTTTTAAATACCGTTAATGTATTTTAGACAGGATTTTTTTTTCTTTACTGCCTTTGCACCTTTAAAGTCGATCTTGTTATACATGGAGGAAGCGGTTAATGTTCTCCTGAGTTCCTTATGTGTTTGTGGAGATAATTTGGTGTCTTTTCAAAGTGTGATTGAAAATATAATATTATTAACACACGGTGATTCATTCTGTTTTACCAAATGAATGAAAGACCAGATATAAACTGGTTGTAGTTTTTTAATCTGAGTTGATTTTGATGTGTAAGATGCTCGACTGGTGCCAAGTTGATTTTAGGAAGCTCAGGTGAAAACAGGCACCACTCATCACTTATAGTGTTAGGGCCTGCAGGTGTGTGTGTGTGTGTGTGTGTGTGTGTGTGTGTGTGTGTGTGTGTGTGTGTGTGTGTGTGTGCGTGTGTGCGTGCGTGTGAAGAAACATCATGCGTAGTCAGAAATTTGAGAACATTAATAAAACAAAAAGCAAAGCAAACATGGCACAGGTGCCCATCTTTCCCTCATACGCTCTCATTCACCCAACCACACACACACACACACAGAGAGAGAGAGAGAGAGAGAGGAATCTTCCTGAGGTGGCTGCGGGCCAGGAGAGGTGTGTAAGAGCTGTGTTGCGTGCAGAAGGTAGTCCTGACAGGTGTGACAGGATGACCCTTTACACACACACACACACACACACACACACACACACACACACACACACGCACATGCACACACACTCACAGGGACTGAAAGTAATAGGAAATACAGAGAGAGAGTCCAGGCCCAGTGCCAGAAAATCCATTTGCCTGATCAAGGTGACACGCATACCTTCCCTCAAAGTTTGTGATTTTTATTCCTATTATTATTTTTTATTTGCTCTTTCATGTAGAATTCTGAAAGAGGTCGAACATCCGGATGAAAACAGACGGATTGCTTTGATTCGTACTTTATAAAGAACACGACAAACTAAATGCGTCCTATTAAAGCGCTGTGCCCGTTTCATTTTGTCAGATTGTGGGGAAAATGTTGAGCACCAGATCTCTTCATGGCAGCTGTGTAAATCCAATTTGTTCTATGTTTTCCATGACTGCCTTTTAGATACATATATTTTTTTTTATCTTTTCCTCCCTCCCACCATTTTCGCTTCCCTTCTTTTAAGTGTAGTTTGTTACACTGGTAATAAATCTGATTTCCTGTAATGTATATTTTCTGTGTGTCTGTGTGCATTACTCCCACTCACGAGGCAGAAGTGGCTGACAAAGTCATTAACGGCTGGGCTTCTATCCAAGATTTTTTTTTTTTTTTTTTTTTTTGTTTTTGCATAAACTGACGTATTGAATCAGAAAACATGAATGGAAACGGCAAAACTGACAAAAAATGTCGAGTGTTGGACAACTGGGTCAGTTAGGCTGTACTTTAGTTGACTCTGAAATGTCGCTTTGTTCGTCTTTCACCCTCCACGTACCGTCGCCTACATGCCGTAACGGTGCAAAGTGCTTCAATTCTTCTCTTTAATTTGTTTGGATTACATGTTGGGCCGATTTGGAAGCTGTTTGCGATGTAGTGCTCCGAAATTTAAAACATCAGTCCGCCGTTATCCCGCAGAAATGTCAAACCTGTCATGTTTCATGTATGAATCTGGAATTATGTGTTTTGCGAAGATACACACAAACGTCTCAGAGAGAGGGGTTTTCTGGGTAACTGTAGGCCGCAGAGGCTCACAAAGCAGCCGACGTGCACGCCTCCCAAATCTCAACAACGCGTCGTGCGGTCCGGCACATCCAACAAGCCGACTGGTTGAGTCGTTCTACGTTCTGCAGGTTCAAAGTGGAGAAGAAACAAAAATGAAGCAGATAGAAAAGCACCCGGCAGATTTCACTTGGGGTGACAATGGATTTCTGTTTCTCAGTTCCCTCCATGTTTCCTGTATTTTGTGTTTTACTATCATGTGACTCTTCCCCTGAGTGGACGCGGATTGGTTTTTACACAAAATCCGTATGAGTGTGACACAAAACAGCCATGCTGACGTATCCAAATGACCCTCGTGCACGTTCACCGACATGAAGACGAAGAAGCATCTTCCATCTTCCAGCCTGAAGTCACTCCCTCGGTTGATGAATATTAGAATGCATTGGCAATATATTGGAAATATATGGGAATTTATTTATTTTCATCCTCAGGTTTCAGGTTTCAGGCCTGAAAAATGGCCAACAGCAACTCAAACAAGACTAATACACTTTTTTATGTGTATTTTATGTTGTGTTTTTCATATGTATTATTTATATGTAGTGTGCTCTTCATATACACTGTTATAAACTTTTTGTACATGCCTCAGATGATCATTCATTTTTAAATATTCACTCTGTATGTTGTATAATGCCGTTGTAAAGCACTTTGTGAGCCTTTTTTTTTTTAACTCACTTGATAGATACTTTTCATTTTTATGGACCCCAACTTTGCTTTTTTTGCTACGTTTCAAAATAAAACCAAAAAAAAATCTGTTTAAAGTTGGATGAGAGCACATCTATTGAAATGCCACCTTTAACACACCTGTTACTCTGCGGCTTCGCCCCAGCAGAACTTGTTTGCAGGGCAGAGTTGGAAATCAACACGATCCGCCGGTAAATTCTCCTTGAGGCTATTTTGGCAGAGCGACTGTGTCTCTCTCTTTCTGCATTCAGGCCGCTTTATCTATTGTGGGAACTGCTTCAACATCAAATTGATCACATTTATTAAGGAGTTTTTATCAAGGAATTTGTTTGGTTCTGAATCAACTTGCTACTGTGGCCTGCTGACAAAAACACACACACAAAAAAAAAACCCGCTCATGAATCACTTCAAATTCCCCGGATCAAAGCAACGGGATTAACTCGAGCCACAATGGATACTTCAAACGATACATTCAGACAAACACACACTACACGCAACGCAACCTGTTCTTACAGATTGTGGGCGCGATATGAAAGGATGTCATCTGTGATATTTGGAAGTGAAAACACAGAGGAAGCTAATTAATGAGTTTGTGGTTTGTTGAGCCGGCTGAAGAAAACACACGGCGTTCCTCCTCTTCCCCTCCCGTTCCGCAACACCTGGCTCTCAAATGTCAGACCTGTTTTACCTGGAACAAACTGTGCGTGCGTGTGTGCCTGTGTGTGTGTATGTGTGTTTACATATGTGTGTGTGTTATGTCGAGATTGAATGAGAGTCCCGTTTCCTTGCTCTCACCCGCTCACTCACTTTTTCATGAAACAAAACAGTATTTCCTCCTCGATTTCCAGAATCTAATTTGGAGCATTTCACCTTTAACGGATCAGATTACAAGATATTTCTGTCTATGACGAGGGTCACTGTGTCAGATCGGGCGTCTATTGTGACATAAGTTCTTGTCACATCCACACTTTTCACCCAGAACACACACACACACACACACACACACCTTCTTTCACGGTCCAGTGTGGCTCCAGATGAATTTCATCTGAAAAGAAATGACTGACTTTGACTCTCGTTTACTTTAAAGGCAGAATGAGGCGGATTTTCCTGCAAAACAGTGTATGTTGTGTTGGGCAGCGGGTGTGGAGCTTCCAGCCAATAACAGCGCAGCGCCGTGCCAAAGGGACAGCACGACATCCAATAGGAAGCTTTGAAAATCGCGGACTTGGACCACAAATAGTCGAAAAAGGAAATATATCAAGGCTAAACAGGCAAGTGAATCTGGGGTTGACTTGGTGAGGATTGTGACCCATTTTCTGTTGTACAGGTAGGTGCCGGTGTCATACCGTCACTATGCTAGGAAATGAAAACTCACTGCCGGTGGTTAGATTAGCGAGGGAGGAGGGGCCAACTTTGAGTTACGTTTACAAACCGCAACAGGCAGATCCTATTCACTCTGCCTTTAAAGGTCACTGCTTTTCATTTTGGCCACGTATCTTAATGGCACTGCCAGCAGGTCAGTCCCAACCAGCAGGTGATTGTTTATATTATGTTACCACCAAGGTCCCGTCAGTGGAGGTCAGAGGTCAGGACGAGGGATCAGCCTCCACTTTGGGACGTGGAGAGCTAAAGATGCCTTGATGCTTGAGTTTTGTGATGCCGTTTTGTGATGGCTGTGAGCCGCCATGTGAGTGACTTCCGGCTCTTCGTGATGACTTAAAATATTTCGAGGCCCTTTCCCGCGACAAACGTCACAGGTGGTCATGAAGGAGGGGTGATCAAAGTTAATAACATATACATTTAGGACTTTACTAGTTGACAAAAGCCAACAAATGTGGGACCTGGAGCTTGTCGTACCGCTAATTCAAAGCCATCCAACCATATTTCATAAATTTAATAGTCACATCTCACATCAACTTCATAATCAAGCACGGCGCTGGAAATCTGTTGGCCGTGACAAATTATGTAAAGTCGAGCTGCATTTGTGGAGTCTGTCCCCGTGACGTAGGTCTCCCAAAAATGATCCTTCAAAATAACAAAAAGAGCAGAAAATATAATTTGCTTACGAATGAAAAGGTGACACATTCTTGATTTTCCCGTTCAGTGGTGAATGCTCACAGAGTCAACAAGATGTTTTAGTGAACCTGACGACAAACGTAGAAAACCGCTTTGTGATGACGACATGGCTCTAATGAATTATCAGGTGATTTCTGATGTGATTTCATCTGTCTGGGGTTTAGTGGATCAGCTAATTTTATCTTCTATTAATATGGAAAATATAGTAACTTTTCACTTCTTGGCTCACTAGCAACCGAGGAGCTTGTCACATAATGCTGATACATAAACCTACATATAAACACTGACTATACAGTAATGTATATGTACTAGATAATATGTACTCGATAGATAGATAGATAGAGAGAGAGACAGGTGGATAGATAGATAGCTGTAAAAGTAAAGTAGCTCAGGTTTGATTTGATTTCAGATTTGCAGCTCAGTTTCCCATTAACGCCCATGGTTTTCATGCTTGTGTGTTTAGCGGCATTCATGGTTATCACTTTAGCTGACAGGAAACCTTCCTCAACCTCTGATCTCGACAACAAGCGCCGAGCAGTTTCTGTGGTTTGTCTTTGTGGCGCCGCATAAAGCGCTTTTCAAAGTTTGTGACTCCCCGTCGCCCCGGCTGCATTCGACTCTTGAAGCCACAGTTAAAAGGAACAACCGCTATGGATTTCAAGGAGAGGAAGACAATAACCGGCAGGATTCTTTCACTCTGTTTGCTAAACGGAGATAAAGTGAGGGACCTTGTCAGCCCAATCTGCACTATTATCCCTTTATTTGCGGTAAGAACCAGAGTCACAGTGCCAGTCAACCTGCGTTCAGACTGGACCTGGCTGACTGTTAAATGATTTTTTTTTTTTTGTTATGAGATAGGGACCGAGTCTATCAAACTCTTACAACACCAAGGCTGACTGCAACAGTATCTGGAGCTGAAGTAACTTTATGGTCCTCCGTGCATTTCCAAGCAAAGCTCCTTTGTGAACAACAAAACAAAGACATCTAAAAGGAACCGTTTCAGTGTAATAATCACTGCTCATATGTTTAATCACTGCGCCCTGGCCTTCAGTTTAGGAGCAGAAAAGTGTGTAAAATATTTAGTTAACTGTTTATATATATATATTTAGTTAAAATATTTAGTTAAACTGTGCAGAACGGGCTTGGCAGTACGATGCTTCAGTGTGAGCGGCCTATCAGCCCTGCACATGTACAACACAGAAAGACCGGAGTTTACACAAGAAGCCAGTCATTAGCACTGGCAGGGGAACACACACCCTTATACACACATGTACACTTGCACACATATTCACACGCACGCACACATGCACACACGCTGTACACTGCACAGATACATGCAAACACACTTGCAGACAAAAACATCAGCACACAAACACCAGCACAAGCTTATACAGTACAGTGTATGTGCCACTTGTACAGCCTACACACACACACACACACACACACACACACACACACACACACACACACACACACATGAAGTCAGGCATGTGGTGTTGATGAAGGGTCGGGTTATTGCCTAAGAGGGAGGGGTTTGGCTCCCTGACTGACAGGCCATTAGTTATCAGGGTTTGGTCAGTCGTCTTGTTGACTGACGTCAGAGTGAAGGAACGCACCTACTGCTAAATATAACACACACCTGCTCGCATACACACACACACACACACACACACACACACACACACACACATACACGCAGATTCACGTGCGCACAACACAAAAGCATGCATTCTTAAGTGCGCACATGCATTCAGACACTCACACTTTGACCTTCAACAAATACCTGTCTTCTCTCGAGACGCGCGGTTGAATACGAGGCTCACAGAAACTCGCCTGCACCGAGAAATGTTTTCACAAGAACTTCATAACAGAAATAGTTATTTACAACTGCGGGTCACACTTCATTAGCAGAATAAGTACTGGGAACTGGAAGGTCGGGTGTTTAATAAAGCGTCATATTCACTTGCATTCGTATTCACACTCGTTAGCCAGTTGAACTTAATGATTGGAGAGCCACAAGCTTCCCTTTTTACAGGCGCTTCCACGTGAAGGCATCAAACGCTCAGCTTGGGCTTGAAATTTTTGGCTTATGCCTTTTCTTTGTTGCACGTGGTCACACAGGTAAAGCCAGTCTTACCCACTGGGAGTAATCAGGAACAATCAAGCTGGGGAATAAAATAACACGGTGGTGATTTGATACCATGTCAAACCAAGGAATCCACAACCTCAAAACTACATGCCCAAAAAAAAAAAGTGAAAAAAAAAAGACTTAAAATACCCAGTGTAGCTGAATAATGTAATTTAAAAGTGACATCATGATATATCTTAAGTATTACAGTAAAGGCCCTTAATTGTTTCTACTCATGTGACACCTGGTTACTTGAGTTTGGGTCCCAGTCAGAGGTTTTAAACATCATTTTAACATTAAAGCTGCACTAATCAAAATTACCAAGGACCAATTTAATAGTAATAATCATATACATGCTGGCACGAGTGGGAAAATGGACTAATAAAATAAATAGATTTTTGTTAGTTAAGTCTAACTGGTCCTTGTTTTTATGATTGAGATTCTTGTAGCTTTAATAAATAACTGGAATTTTACTGAAGAGTAGTTTGGTTGTCTGTAATCTGCATTTTACATTGTGTGCCGTCAGCTCAGATTTGGTGGAAAATCTGCCGGATTGCTTTACGGCACGCAGGGAGCTACTTTATGGCCCCAAACAGGAAGTGGCAGCTGTTCTTCCTGGTTTCAGTTGGTTTTCCTGCTGAGTTTCCTGCTGTGGCAGAGGGTGAGGGAAGTGAGAGGCTGAGGGAAAATTCACGACACGATTATCTTCTGAAATCAAGCAAAAGACAGCAGGAAAGGGAGAAGAGGAGCAGGCAGCGATGGTTTTTCTGGGAAATATGGTGAAAAAAATACCTCAAATGGCACGTAGAGGCCACCGATTATCTCTCAGGTATTACAATTAAAGGTGCATTATGCAAAACTGTCAATGGCCAATTGAAGTGAATTCAGATTTTAAAAAATGGATTAAGCATGTAATTTGATGGTTTAGTCATTAATAATAATAACTGCTTATTGCACATTTTTATCCTCATGTTGCCGACTCTGGGTAGTGCACCTTTAATTTGCCGATGATGTATTGGTGTTTGCATGTTGAAACGTACTTAAAATTGACTTTAAAAATTAAGAAATAAACATGTGTACTCTTTCTTGATCCAATTAATTTGATATTTGGCCTAGTGCCCGACTTTTTTTTTTTTTTTTTTTTTTTTTTGATCAAAACTTGTCTGGCATGCTAGCCGTTGACGTCGGCATGATGAACAAGATACAGGCACAACGAGAGCAGAGCAACTCTCTGACCAAAAACGGTGTCGCGCTGACAAAGACATGAATACACAAATGTTTGCTGCCAGATAGCGCGAAAATAAACGACTTACGACGATCATGAATGTGACGCAGAGATAGTTTATTTGTTTAAACGCGCGCTCGCACACACATACTCTATCTCTCTCCTACAGACGCGCACATACATAACGACACACACTCGATGGAAATGAAACGGCGATAAATGCACACTCACTACGCTCAATTAATAGCACTGCTTCAAATCAGTCATGCAATTACCAAACGCGAAATCACTGCCCTTTAAAGATACGGTAATGGTGACAACTAGCTTTCCTAAAAACAGATAGCAGCGTTGCCTTGATAGATGCCGGGGAACAATACCAAAATCATTTCCTTAATTATCTCCTCTGGAACTAATGTTGCAGATATGTGTGTGAATTAATTATTGGAGCTTGATACGAGAGGGAGAGCAAGAGAGCGAGCAGCATTATCCACCCGAATCTTTTTTTTTTTTTCCGTTCGGCATTCATTAAGGCGAAGGCAACTGTCAGTCACGCGGCGAGACAAAACCCTGATTCCAGAAATCAAATTAGTGCTGAAAACAGAAAGCGAGAAGGGACAGGGAAATCAACAAAAGACAGCCGAGACCTTATTATGAACGCTGATGAGAGACACATTGCAGGAGAGAATGTTTCTTTCTTCCATTTGTCGGGTTTCATTTTGTCTTCTTTTCTGTCCTGTGTGTGTTTTTTTTTTTTTGTTTTTTTTTCATACAGTCGCTTTCCTGCAGACAGTTTCTCTCACTCTGTCTCTTGTTGGGGTCAGGTTCCTTTCAGGGCATCGTTCTCCTTTTTTAGCAGCTTCGCATAATGAACATGACCTTGTGTGTCTCTGTCTCACTCACTTACACACACAAACACACACACACACACACACACACACATGCACAGTCAGCTCTCCTGTTTCTCCTCTCTCTCCTCTTCTTCATCTCTGTCTGGCTCTGCGATCAGGGGGACTGATTGATCACACTTCAAAAAACTGCTGCGTTCCACCTTGTTGACCAAACCTGACGCAACAAAATGTGTTTTTGAACAAGTACGGAAAACCTGCAGGATCTCAGTTAACGGCAATGGGACGCTCATCCCCACTTTGCAGTACAAAAAATATCTATCTAAACTTGTCGTTTAGTCTCAAGTTCACGCTAAATTCACGTTAAATTTGTGAATTTTTTTCAAACAAGGCAGACAACCTGCGAGTGCGATGAGATCATCCCACTTGTTTTTAATGTACATTCACGTGTTTCAGGAATATTTCTGGGAATAAATACAGTCAAACAAGGCAGAACAAGGCAGATCAGCCCACATGGACCAAGCAAATGATGCTTGATGTGATAAAATTATCTCATCATCCCAATGACAGATTTTTTCACTTAAGAAAAACCAAGATTTCAACTGCGAATATGAGGCTGAATGACTTATGAGGATGGAGATTTTTTTTTTTTTTTTTTTTTTTTTTTGCAGTGTGTGATTCAGGCTGACAAGATGAGTGTATTTTTACATTAAAATCTTTCCTAGAGCAGTTTTAAGACCTGTGGAGACTCCATGCTGAGTGTCATTAGAGCAGGATTTCCCAGGTACTAAGCACTGAGGTCTTCTTCTATCTCTTAGATGCTAAGACCTGAAGCCCCTCGCCGCCCAACGGCCCCTCAAGCCGTCGTCAGTTTCTGGATTCGAGGCTGTTCTGCATCAGCCGAGGATTTCTCATGTGCTAAGACGGGTGAAGGCCTTCCCTATCTCAGATACTAAGAACAGAAACCCCATCGCCGCCCACAGCCCACCCACTCTGTGTCAAGATCACTAAAACCTGACATCTGTGGATTCTGTGCTACATGACTTACATCAGACTGGGATTTTCTGTAGATGATAAGAAATGAAGTCCCCAGTCACCCGTCCACACTCTGTCCACACCTCGTCCCACACCTGGCTCTGGAAGGAAGCTACATCAAAACCAATGCTATGAATATGGATCATATTTTATTGCCTGAATGACTGGAGGGAAATATTGGCCATAGAAATATAACCTATTATTACAAGTCTTATTTAGGAGCATTTGTTTTTATGTTCTTTATATTTATAGTCTCTGTGTTTGATCTATTTGATGTATCAATTTGATGATTTATTTGCTCTATTGATGTTACATTTTGTGATTATGTGGAAACATTGTATTATATTACATTACATCATTTAGTGGACACTTTCGTCTGCTAAGTCTTCAGTAGTAAAAAGCATTTGTAGATTTTTTTTTTTTCCACTTGTGACACGGAACAAATTTCCATGCAGCTGGACTATAAAGTATTGTCGTATCATATCGAATCGTTTATCATATTATCAAACTGTATTGCTTCGTATGTGATTCTACTGTAGTTGTATCCACCAACCAAATCATCTCTCTGTCATGAAAATATTCAGAGGCGATCCCTCGTTACCGCAGCTCCTCTCCAGTTGTTTCTGGTGTCGATCTCCTTCATCTCTTGTGTTTTTTTTTTTTAAGTCATGGTCGTACGACATCAACCTCACTGCTGTTCCACAAATTCCCTTTTTTTTTTTTCTGGACCCGTTTCCTTAAAGTGATCACACATTTCTGGTTAAATGTGATGGGGATGTTGCTCTCAATGGGGAAAGCCAATTGGCAAAATGAAGAAGAGACAGGACTTATTCCAGAAAACTATATGGAATGAAAATATCTTCAATGCAATGCATGTACAAATTTGTTCATGACTGTAAAATTGAGTTGGGTTGAATTGGGTTGATCCCTTGGTGGTTAAAATACCTCACTTATAACCCTTCATAGAGCAATAAATAATTGTCTAAACAGCGAGACCCCTCTTTATACAGCTTCCAAAATAATATGTAATACATTTTCCGCACGCAATAAGAAGGATATTTTGAAGTCCACAGTAAGTTCACTTCATCACTGTTCCTGCCTGTTAGCAGATCTACACCATAACACAAAGCACTTAACTTAGATCACCTGTACTCAGCCCTCTGTCGTCCATAAAGATGGATATAAATCTAATTTATCCGCCACTGCCCGTCTCCCAGCCTCCCTCACTCTCTTCATGTCTCCATCTTTTCTAATGGCCTTTTCTCCAGTCAGTCCACCTGGATCCATAAATCTCGAGAAAGATCCAGAAAGCTCACAAGGAATGTCTCCCACACTCAAGGGAAGACAAATCGAAGGTAACAACAGTGTAGGAATAACATTTTCAGGCAAAGAATGAAAATATTGTGGGTATAATTAATGAACCATATATATGTAGTGTATCTGCACAACCTGAGAAGAGCTTCACATGTGTTTGGTTCTATAATCTCATCTTTGAATACAGTTAAAGTAGCTTTCCGAGAGAGAGAGAGAGAGAGAGAGAGAGAGAGAGAGAGAGAGAGTAGTGCTACACAACATACACACAAGTGCCAGTGTATGTTTTTTTTTTTTAATTTCTAATGCCTTTTCGGTAACACTTTACAATAACAGTACAACAATTAACGTTAGTTAATGCCATAATAAACATCAACAGGTAATAAACATTAAGTAACTAACCGTAAACTAATGTGTCTAAGAATCATGTACTAATGCTGTTCATGCTAAGGTATTAATTTATATGTTATTTAAGTGATATGTAGATATTAACATTAGTAAATGCCATAATAATCATTAACTAACAGTTAATTAACCATTACAGCATTAACTAATGTAAACTAACGTTAATTGTTGTACTGTTATTGTAAAGTGTTACCGCCTTTTCTTTTCCTGTCAGATCAGAGTTTATGAAGTTTGCTGTAAATGGTCAGCAGGTGGAGGTTACAGTAACACTGCGTGTAACTACATGGTTGCAGTGATTGCATTTTGCGCTCTCCCCTTCCCGTCCTGGTCATGACAACACACTGTAATAGTCCTCCTGTCCTCCAGTTTATGAAGCTGCAGATGTAAACAAACAACCACCTGTTTCGTTGCAATACTCCGTTCAACCGCTGCACTCTGCGAACAAAATCAATTATGGATCGGGGCTTTAAATTCAGAGGTAGAGGCCTTAAAAATGTTATGATTGCCTGATGTGTTGTTTCTCTTGTAAGAAATTAGCCCAGTGGAGCAGACCTGCGTTCTGGCAGTTCCATATGTCTTTTCATTTTCTTTTTCATTTCAGATTGAAAATTGCTCTTGTTTTTTTTTTTTTTTTTTTTTTTACTGTCAGTGGCATTTGTTTAAGGACTTGAAAGTCTGAAAGTCCAAGCAGACAAAGCTTGCATACACACAGGGCCTTGGTTAAGATATAAAATGAAAAATATAACTGGGAAACCTTGTACTGTTGGTAGCTGATTAGGTGGGTGTTCATTCGGTGGTTTTTTAGATTTGTCATGAGTTAAGGGCAGAAAGGTGAACTTACAGCCCAGTCGCCAGGAGATAATGCAGGCATTTCATGTTTTAAAAAAATCAAGGATACGCTGAAATGTCACGTCTTCAAGTTGCATCGGGAGGAAGGTGGGTGGTGGTGTCGACCTGTGTTCATTTTCTGCCAAAAATTCATGTTAATATTACCAAATGTTTGCTAATTATTCGTAACGTTAACCATGACCTTTTCCCAACCGTAACCATGACAACAAACTATTTCACAAAGCTGGGGTGGGTCGATACTGAAAGTCCATATTTCAGTTCAAGTACAATTAGTGCCATTACAGACATTAAAATTAAAATTCACCATTTAAGAAACCAACTCAAGTAAAAAGAAGACTTCTCAAAGTACATTTTAAAATTGTCTCGTGAACAACAACTGCAAAATCATTTTAAAAAAGCACTGAACAGTTTTAATGATTTAAGACACAGCTAGACTAATCATCTCTCATCTCCACGTGTTGATCTCTCCATTTCTGCCCCAGATCAGACAAAATAAATGAAATGTTTTGCATAACAACAGAAATAAAATATAAGAGTAGCTAATCTGGATTGGGCCATTTACTTCAATGTGTTTGTGGAGATCTGAAGAAGATTTTTTTTTTTTTTTTTTTAAAGTGGAGATCTCCTTGATCTTCAGGATTATGTAACTTGTCTTTTTTTTTCTCTTGAGTTTGATAAAAGCAGCGTGACTCAGCTTTGCAAAGGTTTTTCGCTGGGGTTTCCATTTTGCCTTTTCTTCGCCATCACATCGTTTTCCAAATACAGGTGCTTCGTTTTTGTCAAAAACACAGTTGGCACAGTTGTGTTGAGCTACTTCACAAGCTTTGAGAGCAGATAATAGACGTGCAGCAAAACGGCTCAAGAGATGCTGTTAAATGAGGGAACGTGCAAAGTGTCTTAAACTGAACACTACACATTACACACCTGTTAAAAGGGAGTGTGTTGGTGTAAGTCTGTCAGTGTCTCTCTACAGTTTTTGTGCAGTTACTTTCCTCTCCAGCTGACAGAGAGACGGGACGTCCCGCAGGCTGTTTGGTGTACAGGCCTATCCATCATAAGTACAGTCAACAGGGTTATCAACAAGTAAGGCTACCCTCCCGTCAGTGACCACAGAGCTGAGATAAGTCCTCATACCTCCCCGACACCCAGCTCCATCTCTGTCACACACACACACACACACACACATGCCCACACACACACGCACACATCCATCAATTTATTATCCATCACAGTGTTGTGTCAGTGAGTTCAAACTGTGTCAACCAATTAGGTGATAAGGGCTGCCATAAACAGGGTGGACCTCTCTTTACTGTGTGTGTGTGTGTGTGTGTGTGTGTGTGTGTGTGTGCGTCTGCATGCGCATGATCTCTCTGATCTTGTTATCAACGGAGCTGATGGCAGTTCAAATGAATGCCCTCACACCTTTGCACACACACACACACACACACACACACACACACCAAAACTCCTGACCACTGGAAAATTAATTACCCTTGAGTGGACAAACGAGGCGGCTGTTGATTTTTCCCCCTCTCTCTCTCTCTCACTTTGCTTTTCTCTCCATTTTTCTTTTATCATTTTCTCTCCACCTATCAACTCTCTCTCTCCCTCTCTCTCCCTCTCTCTGTCTTGATACGGCTGCCGAAAGCAATAACGACAGACAAGAAGCACAAACGAGGAAGGAAAATCCAAAATGAAGGATTTGCAGGTCTTTAAGTCGAGCACGCTCAAACACCAAGCAAATAAAATGAGCCGTATCTACAAACATATAGATTCCCTATTATTGGAGCACAAAACAGCCTCCTGCTGCGGCAGGAGAGGTAGCGAGTGGGATTAAACGAAAGAGAGGGAGAGAGAGAGAGAGAGAGGAGAGAGGAGAGCGGAGGGAGCGATAGATAACGGCAGGTTCATTAAAAAACGAGTGCCGTTGCGTCGTTTGGCAAGCGGCAGCGCTCAATGGAGACACGGCGCTCCATTTCCATATGAACTGAGAGACCTGAGGTGGGTGGGGGGGCGGCACGCACGACATACACACTGCAAAAAATCTCCGTCTTATTCAGTTTCAGATTTAGTCTTAAAAAATCTTCTTTTTCTTAAAACAAGTGATAACTCTGTCCATGGGCTCAGATAATCCCACCTGTTTCCAGCGCTCATCAACTTGTTTCCAGAATTTTCTTGAAACCTGTGAGCTGATCTGCCTCATTCTGCTGTGTTTCGACAAATTCAAACTCATTCCCACAAAAATAAGTGAAACTGGACGGGAAACGAGTGGGATTATCTCATCCCACTGTCAGATTTTTCACTTTGTTCTAAGAAAAACAAAATTTTAAGAGTAAATATGAGACTGAATGACTTGTTAAGGTAGGCATTTTTTGCAGTACACACACACACACACACACACACACACTGCACACATTGCACGGATGGTTTGGATACCCACATGCACACTCAGAACACACACTCTTTGCTCTCTACATGCATTTCTCTCATGCACACACACCCTCCACATACATACCTCGCCCCTACACTCACCCACCCCACCTTGCGCACACACACATTCACACCTCATCATCCTTCCCCACGCACACACACACACACACACACACACGTCCTGCACACTCGACACACACCTTCCACCCCACCCCTTCATTAATACTCCCCTCTCTAAAGCGAAGAGGGAGAAAGCCCTCCAATTATAAGCAGACGGGCTCAGCGTTGCATTTATTAGGAGCTCATTTGGCTAAGCAGGGCTAAACACAGTGCATGGAAGGGGGGAGGGGGGGAGGGGGGAGGAGGAGGGGAGGGTGAGGAGAGGACAAGAGGAAGATGCAGGTCTCACTCTCTCTCTCTCTCTCTCTTTCTCTCGCTCCCTTTCTCGCTCTCTCTGTGACATTAAAGGGAACATCCCCCTATTCTGTCCTAATCCAAACTGATTTGAGATGGCAAGGGGGTTTGAGAAGCAGCGCTGGATTATTTGTTTATGGTGGGGGGGCTGGAACGCCTCTGCTTCCCCAGATTTGCCGTCTTATACCGTCTCGCGGCGCCTAATCGCCTCTCTTCCCCCAAACACAACCCATTTACAGTTCAAAGCAGCAGAGCCTATATCTATCGCCGGCTATATTACGATTAGTATTAATATCATCACCATATTCAGGGCTGAGAAGTCTCAGAGGGAAGGAGGGGTGTGTGTATGTGTGTGTGTGTGTGTGTGTGTGTGTGTGTGTGTGTGGGGTGGGGGGGATCATGACAATATTGTTGCTGCCCATATATGGAGTCAGCTTGCTCTTTGAAAACATGACCTTAGCCGCTGGAAGTGCGAGGAGACGTGTTCGCTTTAATCGTCGCTGCGGCTTTGCCTGGTTTGGAGGGTGAGGGCTGTTACTCAGCACTTTCACACATCCCGCTTTTTTTTTTTTTTTTTTTTTTTTTTTTTTTTTCCTCCACCGTGCTGGAAATTAGACAAACTCTGTTTCCTCTCTGGTTTTCAAGGAGGTCATGTATTACACAGTGATTTTACATCCAGGGGACTTTAAAGGGGCAATGCCACGGAAAATAATTTGAATAACAAGCGTCGAAATTCAAAAAAATTTAACTCTTCGACCGCACTGGCTGCAGTTTTCGTCGACTGGATTGTGTCCAGTTTTATTAGCGGTTCAAGGTCACCTGTGCAGAATACAGGGCTTATACAGAAAACTGTGTGTGTGTGTGTTAAGGCTCAAACTGGGGTCCTGGGGTCATCTGGGGCCCTAAAGGAGGCTGTTGGTACAACGAGAGAATCCCAGTAACTCGTTTCAGAGGTTTTGCTGAACAGGTTAGAGCCGTCAGTACATATACAGATATATTTCCATACTATTAGTGCCTTTTCGTGTTCATGGGAAACATCATGTTTATAGTATTTCCGGGTTAACAAGCATGAACGCCTCCCCCAGCCCATAATTACCAGTGAGAAACTGGAAAATATTGCTGATACCAGAGTTTTGACTGTTGAAGTTGTGATTCATGACAACAAAAATCAGAAATAAATCAAAATAAAATAAATATAGGATACCTGCTGCTGATAAATAAAGCAGCTCAAATGTGAATCTGCGGTCCTCGATGTGAAAAAGTTTAGGTGAGGGCAGCTTTGGGGGAGATTACATGAGATTAGAGGTAAGAAGAGTGTTGCATTGTGGGTCAGGGGAGTCCATGTTCAGGTCGTGATGGAGTTCAGAGTTCAAACAGAGAGAGAAAAAGAGAAAAGGACAAAGGGTCACAACAGAGAAAATGTAAACAGGATTATAATTGTTTTAGGTGAGCAGGAAGGGAGGAAGGATTCCAAAACATGGAGAGATAAAGCTACAAACGAATTCATCATGGAAAGATGGATCTCAAAAAAAAAAAAAAAAAAAAACAGGCAACAGTAATAATTGCCCTCCCTCTGCGGCACTCTGGTGTCTAAAGTGTTTTTTTACGCCTCTGCGTCGTCACACCGAACAGCGGGCGTCCCTGTTTGAGTAGCAGCTGCCGCAGCTTTACCCCACATTTCAGTAGAAATTATTTTATACAGAATCATCCTGTCTCACAGCTGAGTGAGAAGCTGCTGTCCTTTTCATTTTTTGTTTTTTGATCTGAGCGCATTGTGTCATAAGACCTTGATATAAATCGTTTTGACTGTGAAGAATGTGATTGTACTGGTTGCATGCGCTAATTTGCAGGTCCGACTTCAATAAACTGAATAAAGTGAACTCTGACTTTCACATACACCTGTGGTAACCGGCAATTTTTTTGCGTGGGTGTCATTCACATGGGTTTTCAATAGATGTGTATGGGAAATGAAACAAATTTCTGTATGCGTTTAGCGCTGATCTCCATCAGAAAGCAACAGAAAATCAGAAAAGGTAAAATGAGAGCGGCCTGCACACAAAACAAAGCCCGTACAAAGATGACGGCCTGTACAAAGATGTCTCCCTGTGCTCCTCAGGGTCACTTTGGTCATTTCAGTCTGGATTGTCTTCACACACATCGAACACGCTGAGATGGAGACGCTCTGCACAAACCAGGGGTTTGTTTTCTACCTGGTTATTCAATATTTCCAAACTCACTGCTAAAAAGCTTTAGTCTGCTATTCAGCGTTAAAATCTCACTTTTCTCAAAACAAGTGAAAAAAAGAAAATCAGCTACAATCCCATGTTTCCAGTGCAGCTTCACTTGCTTTAAGATTTTTGTGTGAAAAAGTATAAATATGTTGAAACAAGGCAGAGTAATGTGCAGAATACAGGGCTTATACAGAAAACTGTGTGTGTGTGTGTGTGTGTGTGTGTGTGTTAAGGCTCAAACTGGGGTCTTGGGGTCATCCGGGGTCCTGAAGGAGGCTCCATCACCCAACAGAAAAAAAATGAAAAGCTTAATTTCACTATTTTTCTTGAACTCCCTGGAGATTTTTACAACGAGAGAATCCCAGTAACTCGTTTCAGAGGTCAGTCAGTACATACAGATATATTTCCAAATAGTCCTAATAGTGCCTTTTCGTGTTCATGGGAAACATCATGTTTATAGTATTTTTGGGTTAACAAGCACATGAACGCCTCCCCCAGCCCATAATTACCAGTGAGAAACTGGAAAATATTGCTGATACCAGAGTTTTAACTGTTGAAGTTGAGATTCATGACAACAAAAATCAGAAATAAATCAAAATAAAATAAATACAGTATATCTGCTGCTGATAAATAAAGCAGCTCAAATGTGAATCTGCGGTCCTCGATGTGAAAAAGTTTAGGTGAGGGCAGCTTTGGGGGAGATTACATGAGATTAGAGGTAAGAAGAGTGTTGCATTGTGGGTCAGGGGAGTCCATGGTCAGGTCGTGATGGAGTTCAGCGTTCAAACAGAGAGAGAAAAAGAGAGAGAAAGAATGAAGGGTCACAACAGAGAAAATGTAAACAGGATTATAATTGTTTTAGGTGAGCAGGAAGGGAGGAAGGATTCCAAAACATGGAGAGATAAAGCTACAAACGAATTCATCATGGAAAGATGGATCTCAAAAAAAAAAAAAAAACAGGCAACAGTAATAATTGCCCTCCCTCTGCGGCACTCTGGTGTCTAAAGTGTGTTTTTTTACGCCTCTGCGTCGTCACACCGAACAGCGGGCGTCCCTGGCGCGTTGCCAAGCTCCATCTCTCCTCTCCAGGCCCGATAACCACCCAGCTATCTGCACCTGCTCCAATTATTATCCTATTAGCAACAAATACCGCACAATTACCGACAGAAACCCTCACACCCAGGCTGCCGCCGGCTGTAAAAACCCAGGGAGAGAAAAATTAGCAGGGAGCAGCAACAGCAGCGATCAGACATCAATTAATCAGCAGAGACACATCTCTCACCGTGGAGCACAGACCGGCACCTTCAGCTCTGATGGAGAGGAGCGGCAGAGGGAGGAGGAAAGGCGGGGCGGCGACGAGTGTTATTTTATTTCCAGTTGGCGGTTCACGGGTCAAAACCAAAGCTCTTTTGAAACCCCACTCAAAACGCACTCACTGAGACGGCGCTTTAAAATCCTGCGAAAACAGTTCATCAGCGCGTAAACTGAAGTTATCTGATGCACATTTGGGGTGGAAAAGGGTCCACATGCAGCCCGAGAATCAACTTGGTGTCAGTATCTGGGCGTCTAGATATAGAATAGAATAGAATAGAATAGAATGCCTTTATTGTCACTATACACATGTACAATGAGATTAAGAGCAGCTCCTTTTAGTGCAAACATGTAATAATAAAGAACAAAAAAAATAAATAAAGATAGATTTCAATATAGATAAGAATAAGTAAAAATAAAAATAAGTTATATATACAGATATGTGTGTGCAGGGAGTCAACGCCATGTGCGTCAATGCAACTTCAATGTAAGCGCCGCCTCACGGTTTACATTCACACTTTACAGAAGGTTTGACTATAAAATGCGCTTCATGTTGCTGTCATTCTTGTTGAAACACAGATGGCTTTCAAGACCTAAAAAATTTTAGGGCAAAGAGATACAAGGAATTGCCAGCTACATCTTTTATTGCTGCCATTCATTAAACTGTGGAGTTTACAGCACAAGCCAGAGGAGGAGGGAGTTCATCTCGCCTGACTTTGCCTGGTCAGTGATTTTATGACGATTTGCTGCTTTCTGGTGTTTTTACAGAGTGGTGGCTCAACATGTGGAACTGTCCTCTTTGATGAATCCGTGCGGTCACATCTGAATTCCCCTCACTGATATTTTTCAGACATCGCATCAAATCCAGATGTGACATCACCTGTGGCTGACAGGGAACATTTGAGCGTCAGCTGCCGCAGCTTCACCCGACGTTTCAGTAGAAATTATTTTATACAGAATCAGTGCTGTACCAACTACTCTGCGAGAAGCTGCTGCCGTTTTTTGTTTTTTGATCTGAGCGCATTGTGTCCTACGGCCTTGATATAAATCGTTTGGACTGTGAAGAATGTGATTGTATTGGTTGCATGTGCTAATTTGCAGGTCCGACTTCAATAAACTGAATAAAGTGAACTCTGACTTTCACATACACCTGTGGTAACAGCAATTTTTTTTGCGTGGGTGTCATTCACATGGGTTTTCAATAGATGTGTATGGGAAATGAAACAAATTTCTGTATGCGTTTAGTGCTGATCTCCATCAGAAAGCAACAGAAAATCAGAAAAGGTAAAATGAGAGCGGCCTGTAGACAAAACAAAGCCCGTACAAAGATGACGGCCCGTACAAAGATGTCTCCCTGTGCTCCTCAGGGTCAGTTTGGTCATTTCAGTCTGGATTGTCTTCACACACATCGAAGATGGAGACGCTCTGCACAAACCAGGGGTTTGTTTTCTACCTGGTTATTCAATATTTCCAAAGTCACTGCTAAAAAGCTTTAGTCTGCTATTCAGCGTTAAAATCTCACTTTTCTCAAAACAAGTGAAAAAAAGAAAATCAGCTACAATCCCATGTTTCCAGTGCAGCTTCACTTGCTTTAAGATTTTTCTGAGAAAAAGTATAAATATGTTGAAACAAGGCAGAGTAATGTGCAGAATACAGGGCTTATACAGAAAACTGTGTGTGTTAAGGCTCAAACTGGGGTCTTGGGGTCATCCGGGGTCCTGAAGGAGGCTCCATCACCCAACAGAAAAAAAAAATGAAAAGCTTAATTTCACTATTTTTCTTGAACTACCTGGAGATTTTTCCAACGAGAGAATCCCAGTAACTCGTTTCAGAGGTTTTGTTGAACAGGTTACCTCCGTCAGTACATACACAGATATATTTCCATACAAATAGTGCCTTAGGATCAAGAAAATCTCACCCAAGAAAGGAAAATCTAGTTGATTAGCAATGGAGACAAGTGGGATTATCTAATCTCAGTTGCAGATTTTTTTACCTTGTGTGAAGAAAAACAAGATTTTACCATCATGAGTATAAATGACTTGTTTAGATGCATATTTTTTTTTTTGGAGTGAAATGAATGTTGCAAGGCCACACATTGTGTTATTTGTCTCCGTGTGATATTCAGATTAGCAGCGAAACAGCATCAGGCGGGACGCTCGCTGATCTCAATTGGACTTAAAGTTGAACAAACATGAAAGATGCAAATTGCTGCCTTTTTACTTTTTTTTTTTTTGGTGGAAGTGCAGGTGGTTGGTGTTTATGTTGTATTTGTGTTTTACGTTCTGTCATGTCTTTCCATCATCGCCTTGACATCCAGGCAGACAAAGATTACAGGCATGGCGCCAAAATAAACACTTCGCCTGACAACAGCGCGCCGGCTGCCGCTGCCTTGTCCCGATAGGCCGAAAATGTCCAGCTCGATACAAAAGGAAAACAGCAGCCAAAATGTTCCCAGCACGCCAAAATATACCTGCCACACACGCGCACACACACACACACACACACAAAAATAAAACCCACTAGTATTCATATTCAAATGAAAATTCTTATCTTTCAAATTGTGGCTCTTCCCTTCAGTTGCTTTTAATGCATGTTGGAGAGATTGAAAACTAGGTGAGGAGAGAGAGAGAGAGAGGGAGAGGGAGAGAGAGAGGGGGGAAGAGAGAGAGGGAGAGAGAGAGGCTGAAAGGAGAATTTGGGCGAGCCCGAGGCGCAAAGGCATCATCAGACTCTCTCCCCAACAATTCATCAGCCTAAAATGTGACAAACAGACACACTGACAGACAGACAGACAAATTTCTGTCGCCAGCCTTTGGCCACGCCCATGATGGCTGTCAAAACAGCAGAGAGGGAGAGAGAGAGAGAGAGAGAGAGAGAGAGAGAGAGAGAGAGAGGAGAGAGAGAGAGAGAGAGAGAGAGAGAGAGAGAGAGAGAGAGAGAGAGAGAGAGAGAATGAAACAGTGCTGTGCTTTTGGAGATAGTTAAAGCTGACAGAGGCACTCAAGTTCTGGCCAAGAGGTCTCAGACACAAACACACACACACACACACACACACACACACGCACACAAATCATTTTTTGGAGAATGTCATGCAGCAAACATGTAATGTGTCCTTTGGTCTGTGAGACACACTGGGTCCTTTGACAGCCTCTTCTCTCTCTCTTCTTGCTGTCATCTCTCTTGCTCTCAGTGTGTGTGTGTGTGTGTGCGTGTGTGTGTGTGTGTGTGTGTGTGTGTGTGTGTGTGTATGTGTGGCCTCAGGCTAGACCAGCCAGCTGTTCTCCAGACTGATTCACACAAGGCGAAGGTCAACCAGAATTCTTCCAATTCAGTGTCTCTCATGCTGTCTGTATTTCACCCCATTTTATCCTCCCTCTCTCTCTCTCTCTCTCTCTCTCTCTCTCCCTCTCTCTCTCTCCCTCTCTCTCATTCTATCCCTCTCTGTCTCTGTCCGTCTCTCAGCTCTTGTTGTCTGTCTGTTTTTCTGTTTGCAATTTTCCTTCCCTTCCTGCCACCACACTGCAAAAAAAGTCATCTCATATTCTGTCTTCGTATTTTTTTCTCTGCCAGCGAGGTGAGCTGTTATTATCATTATTTTTTTATATATATACTTTATTTATTTATCTATTTTTATTATTATTTATTTAATTTTCTGCTGTTATTTCGTATAGATATGTTTTGGTATATCATTCATGGATGATATCTCCTATTTTCTATTTGCTGAAAAACAATAAAAGTTCAAGTAAAAAAAAAAAAAGAAAGAATATGATCGAATATATGACTTAATGCACCACTTAATATACCAGTTAATGCACATTAGAAACAACTGACACTGCACAAACATCATCAGATTTCTTAACTGGCTCATTCAAGTCCATTTAGTGTCATATTCAGGGTTAAAATCTGGTTTTCCCTCAACCAAATGAATAAATCTGCCTGTGGGATGAGATAATCCCACTTGCTTCCAGTGCTAATCAACTTGTTTCCAGGATTTTCTTGAAACAAGTGTCAGTTTCTTGATCCCAGGGAGCCGATCTGCTTTATTCTTGCCTTGTTTCAACAGATTTTACCTGAAAGTCCCTGAAAAAACACCTGAAACAAATGAAACTACAGTGGGATTATCTCATCCCACTGGCAGACTGTATACCTTGTTTGCAGAAAAAAAAGCTTTTAACTTTGGATAGGAGATGACATGACTTGCTAGGTGAGAGATTTCTTCTGGTTTTCTGTCCTTGCTCTGCTCGTTTTGCTTTTCATGTATGAAAAAAAAAAAAAAAACTCAAAACACATGCAAGTTATTTCTGTGAGGAAAAAAAAAACTGAGCCGGTGGATTTTCTGTTTGATAGGTAGGCCAAAGGCATCATGGGTACAGTGATGACATGGCACTTCATTTGCGTAGCGGCCGGTGTTTGCATAGAGATGCAGGGCGACGGGGTCGGTTGCCATGGCGCTCCTGATCGCACATCACGGCCAAATCTGAAATCTTATTGACGACACGGTGACGTACCTGCAGCCAAAACACACATGAGACCTTATACATTAGTTCTTGGCAGCAACATGGAATCCAAACTCTTTCTACCAAAGCCTCTGTGTGTGTGTGTGTGTGTTTCAATGTGTGTGTTTCATTGTGTGTGCATGTGTGTATTTCATTTTATGTGTGTGTGATCAAAGCCACTGTGTTGGTGTCTGTACTGATAAAGTTGGATTAGTTGGGTCTGCTGAGCAAATAACTGCCCTGGCTTTGAAAGTTTGCAACACACACACACACACACACACACACACAATACTTTCACTTTGGCAGGCCCATCTTAAGGAGGGAAGCAAGCTGAGGCTACTGAAGCTTCATCTCTAATTAGATTGCTTTGTGTGTGTGTGTGTGTGTGTGTGTGTGCGTGTGTGTGTGTGTGTGTGGTATTAAAACAGGGTGGAAAATTTTAGCCTTTTGCATTTTGTTTGTTCAGGCTCACTCTGCCCAGTTACAGGAGAACCAGCGTTTGCACACAGAAGTCACGTGATTCAAAAACAGAATATTAATTGAGTTTTATGTTTCATTACTTTAAAAACACATGGAGAGAGAGAGAGAGAGAGAGAGAGAGAGAGAGAGAGAGGGAGAGGGAGTGAGTGAGAGAGAGTGAGAGAGAGAGAGAGAGAGAGAGAGGGAGAGAGTGAGACAGAGAGAGAGAGAGAGGTGCTGAAAACAACTTTTCTACACAACTTTGTCTTGTAGAAAAATGAACAGACAGTCGTCTAGTTCAAGGTTAAATTCAAAGTTGAACTGCATTACAGTTTCTCTGTAGTGCTGAAATATGAGAATTTGATCAACATAAATCTTTCTACTTGAAGAAACACACTGTCTTGTTGGAGTGAAACTTTTGGTGCTACGTGCACTTTTGGATTTCCACCTCTCCTTTGGGCATTAACTTTTCCTGAGATGACACCATGAAAGCGATGCTGTCGCAGGGAATTTACAAGATGGAAATCCACCATTTTGAGCTGAAATGAAGGTTAGCAGTGGGCGGGGCCAAAACACATCTGATTCCAGTCTGGCTCCAGTAAATATGAGATCAAAATGTGGTCCAATTTCAGATAAATCTCATACTATTTTTAAGTTTTTAATGCATTTTTGAAGATTTGCTCCCTACAAAAACACAGATAACCCCAACTAAAGTACATTTAAGAAGCTAAATATGAAATGTAACAACTATCTATAGATATTTAAACACATTTTGGAGCATTTTGCGCTCTGAGATCCTAGAGATGTTCATGGCTCATGGTTTCCCATCTGGTTTGTGCAGGACACAGCTGACAGTAATGAACTTGAACCTTGTCCATCTGTGACACTGTGAAGGGTGACTTTTGAAGCTCCTGAGCTGTAAATGGCACCTACAGCAGGGCATATTAGCAGACAGGAATCTGCACCTGGCTGATGTGAGTGCACGCTGTGGACATTAAGCTGCTGAGCGTCTGTCACTCAGGGTGTCTTCACCTCCGGTACCTGCACTTCCTCCTCCATCCATCGCCTCGATCTGCTCTGTGTTTTTTAAATCTCATCTGGAGATTTCCATTGAAGGATTTATGGTTTTAAGGGAGAGCACACCTGTGGAGTGACACATTCTGTACAAACACACACACACACATACAGACTCGCAAACACACACCTATGTATGCAAGCATAATGTGGGCATGCACACTGACGCACATACAAAGTGAGATCAAAGACTCAACAGTGAACAAATGTGTGTGTGTGTGTGTGTGTGCGTGTGCATGTGTGTGTTTGGAAAGAGATCGGCCGACATGCTCAAACACTTTCAGGGCTACAGGCTAATTAATAAGCACCTGGTGTGTGTGTGTGTGTTTGTCTCTGTGTGTGTGGACTGTATTATCAATTCAACAGTGAAGTCCGTACACACAATATTGTATGTTTGTCATTTTCTCCTGGATTTTACAGAACTTTGCGCTGCATCACACCGACTCTCACAACAATCACACGTTGCCTTCAAATGCTGTCGGGAACGGTGCACTGATCACAACCCAGCCAAAACTACAGGCCACAGTGAGTGCAGATTTAGTATTATATTGAAGAGATTAGGCAGGCTTATCAATTTTACATTATTCTAAAAATGTCAGTGATGCACCAATCATAAAGAAAATCTGCCGTTCATTCTGTCGGGTTAAAATATGAGGAACTGGGGAAGACTGCTTTCTCTCATGATGGCCCAAAATCCTGGAATGCTCTCCAAAGCACCTTCAAACTGAGAAGTCTACCCTCTTAAGCTGAATTTAACTGTATTATCACGAGCCACTGTGTTTCTAATTGTTACTGTTTTAATTGATGTCCAGGCGCATCCATATTCTTCATATGCCGGTTTTATAACTTTTATTAACGGTTTATTACATGTATTTCCTGTCATTATAATATATGAGGTATATCTTATTTGTTGTTGATGTATTTTAAAGTGTAATCTCAGCGCCATTATAAAAGAGGGACCTCAACTGTCTTCCAAGAATAAATAAAGGTTTCAATCAATCAATCAATCAATCATTATGTATATAAGTTTTTATTCTGTTTAACCATACACTTGCATAAAGGGATGACAGAAATTGGGGCTATAGCTGCTTTTAACCGTGTATAGTTCCACATCCTGTTGTTTTCTATGCTTACTGAATACAAAGAGTCAGAAAGCCAGCAAACCAGGGGCGAGCGGTCATAATAAGCTATAAATGCAGCGTATGCCCAAGCCCTTCAATTAAAATCTTTAAAATGTTGGTCTCCCAGTGTGTCCTTTTATAATATACCTTATTTCTATCATTTTGGTTGCAAACCGCAAAGAGTATTTACAGTAGTTTTGTAGCCGGTGTTTCCTGTATGTGGGCGTTTTGAATGGAAAATAAGCTGTCTGTGAATCAGCTTTTCAGAAGACGCATGCGCAACACGAGTAGCTACGTAGCAAGCTCGCTTGAAATGTTGAGGAGCATATGTCTGCAGACCCGGAGACTGCAGATTCAGGCCCGCAGTTTTGGGACCCGCAGTTCCAGGCCCCTCGCAGCGCCACCTACTGGACTGGACCCGCAGTACAGGACCCACAGTTCTAGGCCCCTCGTTTTTCCGCGACAGCGACACCTACCGGGGTCTGGACGACTGTAAAACTGCACCGCGGTCCTGGACCTGCAGTTCTAGGCCCCTCGTCTTTCCGTGACAGCACCACCTATTTCATCGGAGACAAGTAATGACAGACAATCGGAGTGCAAGGATTCAACGTGGAGTCAAGTTATGGAATGGCCTTAGTGATGATTTAAAATTGTGTAGCTCTCTGTTGAGGTTCAAAAAAATATTGAAAAGTAGAATAATAAAGCATTACAATGTAAACTGACTGCAATGTAAAATTAACCCTTGTATACCCTAAGGAAAAGTTCCGAATCCCACCCTTTGACCAAAAAATGGTCAAGCATCTACCCTTTCATAAAATTATGATTTTTTTTTAAATCAATTTTTCCAGGGTTTTTTGTTCCATTCTATTTATTAAAATGTTTTTAATTATTTTAAATCATTACTTAATCAAATATTAACCCTTTACATGCCTGTTTGTATCATATGCTACTAATTAAAATTTGTGGAAAAAAACATATACTGAAACTTTGTCAACATACTAACAGGTAATGAGATTATTTTACTATTATTATCCCAGTGTGACATGGGATGACCATCACCCACAATATTAACTTTGGTGCATTATTTATTTATTTTATTTTATTTTATTTTATTTTATTTTTGTGCAATGCCATTTTTTTTTTGTTCAGATCTATTTTAAAACTACAGACATTCTGAGGATCGTCTGTAGGTGATCAACAAGTGATTAGTAGCACACTAGTAGAACATTTGTTGACTGAATCTACAGACCAGTCGTTGTTGCTTTTGTAGTGTCTAATGGAGATCAAAATAAATAAATCAGTAAACTGTCAATAAAAGCATGTAACACTGTATGGCTGATTCGAGTAGGAGTATTCACGTATCTCAGTTGTGCAACAATGACTTAACTTTTCTAAATGCAATAATTTGGATTAATGTTGTTGTGCTTATTTTTAAGTCATGGTCAGCGGTTTGCCTTTTGGACTGATGAGGCCAAAAGCCTTCTTGAGGGAGCCCTACCACCAGTGTATAGAGTGCCGAGACAGAGCGCCATCACTGACAAAGTTCCACTCCACCTTCGTGCTGTCAGTGACCGCACTGAGGGTGAAAAGGGACTGGTGGACTTCATTGTACACTCGCAGGGAGCTGAACAGCATTTGGTGGTACTTTTCAAATGTTTACATTTTCTCATCAGTACAGAGTGAACTAGTTAGGATTATCATCTACAGAAATGCCATCAGACATACCATTTAACTTTCCAGCACATTTAATCTATTTTTATCTGTAACATATGCATGCATTTAATGCAACTGCCATTTATTGTCAGTACTTCATTCAATTCCCAATTCTTGCCTTAGAGTGTACTCAACGGGAAGCCATCAGAATGGAACATGGAGAAGCCCTCATCCCAGGTGCCTATCTACATTGACAGTGAGGAGGAACAAGACACCCTCTTCGCCCATCTGAAGGGCTTACTGTCAAAAACTCCACCACAAGTTAAATACACAGATGAAGTGCAGTTCATCTGTGGGGTTCTTTTTCCAGAGGTGAGCCTAACCTTGTTGTATATTGTGTGTGTGCTCCTGCACTTTCAAAGCCTGAATAAATGGCATGTTACTTGTGTACGATTAATAATAATGGCTTGATGTTTTGTATTGGTATAATGGTATACATAAATTTAATTGCTTTAAATGAACATCTTTTTCTTTAGGCCATCATATATGGAATCTCTTCTTTGGGGAATTTGTCATGGAAGGAGGCAGAGCAGGTCTTCCTGTCAGGGCCAGTTTACCAACAAAGGTAAGAGGAGAGAAGTATTAATTTTTGAGTATTATTGATGCTTCTGCTATCCCACTGTTTATTATCTTGTGTGTTTACATTTTCAGTGAAGTGGAGGAGTTTTGTAGGCGAATCGAGAGGCAACTGAGGAAGGAAGGGGCGCTATTGAAAAGGTAGGTGATGCTGTTTGTATGTCAATATAATACGGAATTTGCTATGCTCCAGAATCTTCAGTATTTCACTGTAGACTGTGATAGGTATTTTCTGTTTTGAGCTTTGTGTTTGACATGTTTAATTTTTTTTTTCTCAGCTGATCTCCCTGGTGTGTGATGTGACCCCTGCCACCCTGAATAAAACATTTCAAATCATTTCAGTGTTTTACAGTCTCTGTTTCAAATTCCCACAACAGAAATAAGGTGTGGACAGCCAAGACCTGACATTTCCTATTATATGTTGTAGCGGGTTTGATCAGTGCAGTGCAAGTTTTTGGGGTGCTAGTCAGAGTCGGGGCTGACAGATATTGGAAAAAGAACTAAAACTGTTGGATCATACCACACAAAACAACAACAATAATAATAGATAGATGACTTTATTGTCCATCTTAGTGGATTTTTTTCTTTGGCTTCCTCTAACACCTCAAAAGTATAAACAATGCAAAACACATCACAGGACACTACAAACAAACACATACACCACACCATACAACTAACAATTGTGCAACAGGGTCAGGAAAACAGCAGCAGCCATTGGAATAAGTCAAAAACTGTTAAAAAGGATGGGATTTATTGTTATGATGTGTATTGTTATGATATGGAGAAAAATCCCATGATGACTGACAGCAGAAAGGGCCTACATCTCCATTTCCAAACCTTCACCTTTGCAACAGCTCGGCAACCACAAAAACACCTCATCTCAGCTGGATCAGGGTGGTATCCTCCAGACTTGCTCTGTTTTCAAAGAAAGAAGAATGTGTCCAAAATACATATTTGGGTGTGATAAAACGTAAGGAAAACATATTGAGGTGTAACAAACCTTTAATCAATTGTTAGTATGTAGTATTTTGGTGTGATAAACGTTAAACCAGTGCAGTATTGGGGTACAATAAACATTTAAACTGTTAGAATCAGTGGCGAGCGGTGACGTTTTTGTGTAGTCATGCTGTGGTTCCAATTTCATGTGAGCGCCCGCGAGGGCGCGAGATCAAAAATTTTTGGGCATTTATTTATTAATAAAAACACATAATATGGTTTTTAACTATACTATATCAACTCGACAACTCGATTTTAATAGACACGCGTGCGCATTTTGCCCCAATGTTGGAATTTACCATGAGATTGGAACTATTCGACGTGCCACGGCGTGATTCAAACATACAGCAATGTGACCAGCTAGCCTACATGGTCAATGAAATGAAACACAAACATGCCCAACTGCCCATCAGGCTACGCACCAAAGTGATAAACGTCAGAGAACACCTCTTTTTCATAACACCTGCAATAGCCTAAATCGATGAAACATGCCAGGTTACTCAACTGAAGTTGTATTTTCACCCATTTTTATTGGCAGGATGCAGATGAAAGAACAAACTAACGTTAACGTTCCCGTACTAGCTTGCCAGCTAACGACGTTAACGGTAGCTCGCTGTCAAGTGAATGACTTGCAGTTGCTGCTGAATATTTCAAGCGAGCTGCTGCGTAGCTACTCGTGTTGCGCATGCGTCTTCTGAAAAGCTGATTGGCAGGCAGCTTATTTTCCATTCAAAACGCCCACGTACAGGAAACACCGGCTACAAAACTGTAAATACTTGGTATCACAGAGTGCATGCGTGCGTCAAGCTGTCAACTTTCCAGCATTTCGCTAGCAAATTGAGATAGATACGTGTATATAGGCAGCGGTTTGCAACCAAAATGATAGAAATAAGGTATATTATAAAAGGACACACTAGGAGACCAACATTTTAAAGATTTTAATTGAAGGGCTTGGGCATGTGCTGCATTTATAGCTTATTATAACCGCTCGCCCCTGGTTAGAATTGAAGGTGTAATAAACCTTCAAAGCTTCTCCTTTACTGATCCCCGAGGGAAATTCTAGCAGTTTTGCAGTCGTCCAGTAGGTGGCGCTGTCGCGGAAAAACGAGGGGCCTAGAACTGCGGGTCCTGTACTGCGGGTTCAGTCCAGTAGGTGGCGCTGCGAGGGGCCTAGAACTGCGGGTCCCAAAACTGCGGGCCTGACTCTGCAGTCTCCGGGTCTGCAGACATATACTGTTGGGAAATGATCAGCGGCAACTGCAAGTCATTCACTTGACAGCTAGCTACCGTTAACGTCGTTAGCTGGCTAGCTAGTACGGGAGCGTTAACATTAGTTTGTTCTTTCATCTGCATCGTGCCAATCAAAATGGGTGAAAATACAACTTCAGTTGAGTAACCTGGCATGTTTCATCGATTTAGGCTGTTGCAGGTGTTCTGAAAAAGAGGTGTTCTCTGACGTTTATCACTTTGGTGCGTAGCCTGATGGCCATGTGTGTGTGTCATTTCATTGACCATGTAGGCTAGCTGGTGACATTGCTGTGTGTTTGCAGGCTAGCTGGTGACATTGCTGTGTGTTTGCAGGCTAGCTGGTGACATTGCTGTGTGTTTGCATCGCCCCGTGTCACGTCCCAATAGTTCTGATCTCACGGTAAATTCCAACATTTTGTTGGTAATATTGTCAGCATGTTCATGTGTCATTTGCTTGACTCTGTAACTGGTTATTACTCATCATCCGTCCTTTCTAATAATTTCCGCTTTCATTTGCATAGTATAGTTAAAAACCATATTGTGCGTTTTTATTAATAAATAAATGCCCAAAAAATTTCGAGCTCGTGCCCTCGCGGCCGCTCGCATGAAATTGGGACCACAGCATGACTACACAAAAACGTCACCGCTCGCCACTGCAGCAAACATACTGCATGAATACATTGGATTTATTGGTACATTTGAAATAATAGTGAGGCGAAAAATGATCTTTGCATATGGTTATGTGTCTGCTGTCATCAGCTCTCGTGTCTTTCACAGTTTCCGGCCGGCACCACGGCAATGAGAAATATACGGCTGCCAAAAACCAAACCTAATGGAAGCTGTGTTCTCACTATTTTGACAAACACTGGATGGTAAATGCATAGAGGCGTCCCTAAGTGAAGGGATAATATTTTTTTGTCTTTTGTAGCAGTGTTTAATTCCATGTGGTGTCCAATTTGTCCATCCGGTGCTCCTAAATAGGAAATATAAATAAAATACGTGTGACGAACCTGAATACAGGTGAATCTCCATTCAAAGAGCGAGAAATTTTGTCTTATTGGTCTTGAACTTACCGTTTGGCAGCTGACACGAGCCAACTTTCTTACAAAAGGCTTTTGCTGGAAAATGACTTTTGAAGACAGACTCGTCCAAGTACTCGCCCTAATCTCCCGCCAGATACCTACATTAGGGTCATTATGAGCCACAGGACGGCCAACATCTCACTTGTTGCACTTTAAACCTGAAGTAGTATCCCTTTGTCCGGGGGGTAAAAGATTTCACAACGCCTTTCTCTGAGCGTTGCCACCGGTTCAAACTGCTCTCACCGTTGTTGACCATTTAAGACATATAATTAGGCTTTCAGACCGCCAATCAATCCGGCGCTCTCTCGGGGTGGCTCAGGCCGCGGAGAGCGACGGGGTATCAAATGTCATCGCGAAGGCGCCGGGCCGCACCGCGTCAAAGAGAAACAGACTCATCCAATCAACTTACCTTACAAACGGCATAAAAGTTGAACGTCGCTTCTGCCCGTAACTTCATTTGAGTGATTGAGTCAAAAATGACCCCAATCAAATCAGGCGGAACATAAAATCGATGCGCCTGTGTGAAGTTGTAAGCCTCAAGCGCCAAAGTGCGATAGAGACTTAATCACAGAATGTATAAAAAAAATTAATAATGAATTGCTCCCTAAACTGTAGCTGACCTTACAGAAGAATGAGTAAATCAGAGTTTTTTTTTTTTCTTTTTTTCTCCCTCTCTGGAAGTGCATCTAAACTATTGAAAGGCGTTGTAAATGGCTGAGGTCGCCCGCTGTGACCTGTGGAAAATTTCAAGTGTCAGAGAGGCAGAGAACGATGACGAATTAATTAAATTTTAGAGATTTATTGATTGACACGGAGGCAGAAGACCGGCACTCCTACATCGTGGGTGTGAATCAATGTTCAATTCAAACCCACACACACACACACACACCGGCACTTGACTTGGATACACACATCTAAATTCTATCCATTCTATCTCACGCACAAAGAGAATTTTTCGTTCACACACACATACCTCCTCCCTCTCTCTCTCTCTCTCTACACATTCACATAAGAAATGCTCACACTCCATTCACAAACACACACACACACACACATACACTCCTCAGTGAGAAAGTAAAGAATTTGTTTCACAGCATCCATTCTGTGCCATCAGGCGTCAGTCGATGGACTCGATCCTCCCATTAAAATCCAAACGGAGCCCAGCTGCATTGTGTCCCGTCGGACTGCAGCGTCAAGGTTCGCCCGGATCCAATTTGTGATCGGTGACACTCGCGTTCATTATGGAAATGGGAAAAAAAAATAAATAATAATAATAATAATAATGAAAGCTGTTTGCCTGCTGTTTCATCCGTGATGAAATGACAGTGTTCATAAACTATACATTCACTGCAAAAACTCTCCGTCTAAACAAGTCATTTAGTCTCATTCAGTGTCACAACCTTGTTTTCCTTCAAACAGGTGAAAAAATCTGTAATAATAAGCTATAATCTATAATAATAATGTGCCGTTCAAAACCTCCAGGGATCTCACTCCAGCTAAAGTCTCTGCAACTCTAATACACTCCAAAGCATCTTTTTATGGTTTAATATCTATAGATAGTTACATTTGATATTTAGCTTCTTGAATATACATAAGTTGGTGTGTTTTTTGTGTGTGTGTGTGTGTGTGTGTGTGTGTGTGTGTGTGTTGGTAGGGAGCAGATCTTTTAAAACAACAATTATTATTAATATTAAAATAATGGAAACGTGGGATTATCTCAACCTATTGGTGTTTTTTTTTTTCACTTGTTTAAGAAAAACAATATTTTAAGACTGAATATGAGAGAAAATGACTTGTAAAGTTTTTTTTTTTTTTTTTTTGCAGTGTAAAGAGACTAGTGAGGCGTAAACCACGTTGTTGTAAAAATAAATAAATAAATGAAAAAACTTAAAATCAAGATTATATATTCCTTGTTGTACAAGAGAAAAACAGGATGTGTGTATTATTGTGTGTTGTAATCCAGGCCATTTCCCTCATGGAAGTCTCCGGTGTTTTTGAGCAGGCATGTGTGTGTGTGTGTGTGTGTGTGTGTGTGTTTGTTAGGACGCTACGACGCCGCCCCTCCTGCAGTTCCAATTGTAAAATACATAATTAAACGAAAATGTTTTTGTTACTGTTCTGTTGTTCCCCTCACATGTATCACATGAAAAAGCCAACAATCCTCCTCTGCGTGCCGAAGGACGCACTTTTCTCTACCCGATGGCTGTGTGTGTGTGTGTGTGTGTGTGTGTGTGTGTGTGTGCAACATGTTCACCTGGATGACGCTGCACACTGAAAGTTACCGCAACAGAAATATTTACACCCCAGAAATGTTGCCAGGTTGGGTGATCATCAGCACCAGAAGGCTGCAGAGACGAGGGAAAATTCAAACGTGCCGGCGATTTTTCTCATATTTCTTGTTTTAGATGTTGATAAATGTCCTCGTGTAAAGTTAAAGTCACCCCCAAAAGATAGTTTTATAAACTTTTAGAAACCACTAGCCACCAGCAGGTAAGCACAGCCAAAACACCAAGAGTGTAATACACCGGCTCACGCTTTGTCTCATCGAGGCGTCACGACGACACGCAGGAGCCTCAGCTGACAGTTCAGACACCAGTGTGTGAAATACTGGGTTAAGCTGAGGTTAAGCTGAGGTTAGGGTTAGCTGGCAACGTTAGCAAACAAACTAGCATTTGCAAACACGTTAAAAACAAAGTCTGGTTTTGCTTGGACTTGGATTTGAACTCAAGTCGCTCCTGGGAAAATGCATGAGTTTGACCCGCTCCCTTTATATGACCTCACGTCACTGCTCCTTCATAAAACCCTGCGTTTTTCACTGCTCAGCGACACAAAACGTGAAACGGACAGCTCTGTTACACTCTTTGCCTCGATACTGGACTGCAAATACACAAAGACACGTAGCATCGCAGCCCCACTTAATGAAAAAACTACTGCTTGTGAACAAACGCGACTTCCTCCTGCGTTTCAATCCTTGATTCTGTCTTCAACACGGGTTTCATGGAGTTTACAGCAGCAGAGTCTTACACTATATGTAGTGTTTGTGTTTGTGAAACCCTGATGTGAGTGTATTACCTGTTTCTGACAAAATGCAAAGCAAGCGAGCAAAACGAGGGTATGAAAAATAAATAACAGCCAGTAATTTTAGTCAAAATGTCCATGTTTGCAGCGAGGGTGGTGGTGAGCGGCGCTGCTTTGGATAAAAAGAAAAAAAATGTTTGTCGATGGGTGCATTTGAACAACATGTCACTGGTGTATTCTGCCTCCAAAGTGATGCTCACGGCTGTAAACTGTGATGTTCCTACTTGGACGCAGACTCATCTTCCTCTCTGGGTTTTTGCGAGTTATATGCTGGAAAACATCGTAAACACAAGAGAAGCACGGGCAGAGATCACAAGGATTTTAAAATTCAAGCAAGTAACGTTACCCACCACAGACGGGTGCTCGCTCATTTTCGTCAAAATATGTCAAGTCCCGTTCCGCGCGGCGACCGGCTGCTGATTTCGTGAGTTTGTGGCGGCGTCGGAGCCTGTCGAGACGCCTCCCGGGGCCACGTCGTCGGCCAGTCGCTCGCGGAGAATTTACCGGTGTGGAGTGTGTATCTGTATCTGTACATAAGATGAAAGTTGATCATTTCAGCAGCATTAACAACAGGACACAGCAAAGGAAATAGAAGCTAAATTAAGAGCAAATTTAATAAAGGAACAGTGACTCCGACTTCCTCCTCTCCTCTCCTGTCCACACCTCCATCACTCCTTTCCTCTCTCTGCCCTCAGACTCCAGTCACCCGAGACAAACACATCAAACCGAGCCTTTTCATTGTTTCAGATGCAAATTGGACTGAAATCAGAATTAAATAAACGGCTCCCTTTATACAACGTTACTGCCTTCATAAGTGACTCATTCACACACAATAGAGGAAATGTCTCGTTTTATTAAGACACAATGGCTCTTTGGCAGCTTTTGTTGCCTTCCGACTCCCCACCCCAATCTCCTCCAGGGAAAAAAAAAAAAAAAAAAAAAAAGAAAAAACACACCCCAAATTTTTCAAAAACTCTTATTATTACTAATCGTCTTGCGGAGGCGACCCTTTACATGTGCATCATGGGAAATGAGGGAGGTGTCACACGGAGCAATGCCGTCTTGTTCTCGCTGAGTGAGTGGATAAGTGCTACATGTCAGCGTCATGTTTAAAGACGCACCGCATGATATCTTTGTCATCAGGGCCGACAGAAATCACGGTCGGAGACGAGCGGCGCGCCCGCTTGTCACAACAAACCCTCGCAAGCGGGGCGCGCTCCACGACAGAAAGCTGTAATTTAGAATCAAATGAATTATCTATGACTTCAGTAACTTTGTCAGAGAGATGAAGACGTGACGGCTCGGGACAGAAAATGTTAATGTCGTGTAGTAAATTACTGTAGCTCAAAAAATTATTTCGGCTGCTGAGGACATGTGCAAATGTAACACGAAGGGAAGCAGGGCCTAATTGAATTTGTAAAGAACATGCGGAGATAATAAGCTGGAGTGCGGATGATATATTAGTTGTTGCATTCATGTAGCGTTCATGGAAATGACAATGCACAAAAAAAAGCACAAAGGGCCTGTCAGATCAGGGAAAGTTTACATCACATAGGATTGACTGGGTCAGTGCTTTTCATGGAGGAGACGGGACCCAGCATCGAGACATGAAGTCGGTCTCCAAATGATGCCGGAGAAACCATTTATGAAAACTTCTGGCTATGTTATGCTTTCACAATATTGGCACGACCACGACATAAAAATTAGCGGTACAAAACTTTGGTTGGTGATACTCGGTATATTTCATATTCATTACCATATGTATATTTCACATGTCATATCTCTTTGTCTTAGGTTAGCCCTTATTGTACATTTTTAGTTTTAGCCTTTATAGTCTTTATTGTATATATTTAGCTTTTATTTTTTATTTTATTTAACTTTATTATATGTTTCTACTGTTGCTGCTGGAACACCAGAATTTCCCTGGTTGGGATCAATAAAGTATATCTATCTATCTATCTATCTATCTATCTATCTATATATCTATCTATCTACTCATAAGTTTTTTCCTCAGAAAATGTGAAAGTTTGAGGTCATTGAAAAAAAAGAGCAAAATGTCTTTGTGGCTAAAGAAACAAACAAAGGGGGGGCAAATAAAACACAGCGACCTCACAGGACAAGTGGAGAATATTCCTGAAGGATCACACCCCACCGAATTTTTAGTAATCCAGAGTTGGTGTTGGTTTTATTATGGGTTATTGCCTGTAGGAGCAAAATTTCAATCTTCATCATTAGCAAAGTCCATCATCAATCAATACTCCATAATAACCCTGGGATGTCTGTCTGCATTTCAGAATCAGTGTAATGTAAATATGAGGTAAAATGTGCATGTAAGGAACGTGGTAACACTTAGCGTTCGTACTTCTGCCCTGATGTGCATGTTGTTATATTTCCACACACACACACACACACACACACACACATCCTGCCATGATCAACCAATCGGCACATGTGACTTTGCTCAGGTTTGAAGCAAAGTTGAGTTTGGTGACCATAACAAGAGCACAACAGTCACAAGCATGGTCTGGTTGTTTGTAATCCTCTTTTCTTTTCTTTTTTTTCCACACACACGCTCGTCAAACACAAATACACAATTTACCCGTCGCCTCCTCCGCTCACATGCCCGGTTTCTCAAATATTAACTCAAAACACCATTAAACAGTGAGGAGAACAGGCTGGCTCCAGTGTGTGTGTGTGTGTGTGTGTGTGTGTTTGAGCCCAGGTCCCACACGCTACTGCATGCAAGGAGAAAGCATAATTACCCAACAGGTGTCACCTGAGCTAATGAGGCTGACCGCTCCCAGCTCAGTGAGCCCCGCCCACACACCACCTCCACCACAGCCACCCGCTCCGGCCCCAAACAGCTTCAGTTTACACACAGACACGCCCTTTTCAGCAACGTGTAACTATTTAGGTTTATTTTTTTAAATGATCAAACCCTCCTGATGCTGGTTCTTGTGTTCCCACTTTAATGATGAAGCAAGTCGCCAGTGATTTCTGGTTCTGTGAGTGTTAGCCTGCTGCATTATCTACCAGAGACACAGAGATCATTTTGGTGTCAGTCCTCGTGTCACACACCGTGTAAGGAGACCAGCATGGAGGTTTGGAGTCCGTTGAGTGTGTAAAGCTCTCATCAGTAGCTTTATGACTGAGGAGCACCCCCACCTCCAGGAGTGATGTAAAGCTGGGACTTCCTTTGAGTGAGGACCTCCAATCGCCGAGGCTGGTCTCACAAAATAAATGAAATGAAGACAAATTTCTTAGAAACAGATCGATGCCAGCGGAAAGTCAATTTTAAGCTCCTTAGTCGTGTCGTATACATTAATTATCAGTAATACAGTGGTCCCTCGTTAATCGCGGGAGTTACGTTCTAAAAATAACCCGCAATAGATGAAATCCGCGAAGTAGTCAGCTTTATTTTTTTACAATTATTCTAGATGTTTTAAGGCTGTAAAACCCCTCACTACACACTTTATACACTTTTCTCAGACAGGCATTAACATTTTCTCACTTTTCTCTCTTGTTTAAACGCTCTCAAAGTTCAAACCTTCGTAGAAAAAGAAGTCCAGTATTATAGAAGGAAACCAAAGATCAAAACCTTCCGGCACGGAGGAGATTGATTGACAATGGTCTACAGTCCCTTAGCCAATCAGGACGCAGAACACAATGCGCTATTAAAAAAAAAAAAAAAAAGCATGCAAAATTGCACAAAAAAAAATCCGTGAAACTGCAAGGCCGCAAAAGGTGAACCGCGTTATACCGAGGGACAACTGTATAAAGAGGGAAAAAATTCAATAACATTAACCGTGACCTTTTTGCCTAACCCAACCAAACTCCCATACATATATATATAAACTTCACCTTACTAAAGTTTAGCTGGCTAATTTAATCTGTCAAACATTAGCTTGATGTTTGTGCACATGCATGAGCTTTGGCGTCACGGTGGCAGGTACATCTTCCTAATTGACATTTTGCATTTGTGTTGATTTTGTGGTGCCGACGCGTGATTTCAACCCATTTCATGGCACCAAATGTACTGTTAAGAAACCTGTGGTCATTTCACGATAGAGGTAATCCCAGCCTATCCCAGCATGCAGTGGGAAAAGGTCGAGGGAACAGCCTGGATGGGTTGCCGTTTTTTTTTTTTTTTTTTTTTTTAAGCTATTAAAAAGTTTCAGGAGCAGGATCACACGTCAATCCCACCTCCTCCAGCATTCCATAAATACTCCATAAACACCCACCTAACTCCCCTTCTCTCTTCCCGCCCTGTTTCTCTTCTATCTTCCTCCTTTCTCCTCTTCCTCTTCCTCTGTAGAGTCCTATGGAGGGGTCGGTCACGCCCAGGTGCTACGGCAGATTCCCTGCAGAGCTCTCCCACATGTACTACAAACAAGCTGACAAGTCAAATATATTCATCTCGTCAATAAATCGTTGAAACGCCTCAGGCTGATGGTCCTCTCCAGGCCACAATGAGACTGTAAGCTAATCACAGTGGAGTGAACCAAATGTTAATTACACTTAGTTTTAGAGCACTCTGGGCAGCTTTTCTGGGCACATTTGCACTTTAGCTAGCACAGATTGGAACATTAAGCAGCATCCAATAATTGCACAAAAAATTTCTTAATTATTTATTGAATATTTACTGAATATTATAACATTTTGCATATCGTTCTGTGTCGTCCGGATGCAGCAGCAGCAGCTACTCCGTGTTTGAGTCACCAGTCTCGAATTCATTGATCACTGTTCAGGTACGAGTGTGAAAATGTATTCTCTGTGCATTATAATGTGTGTGCAGTAGAAGTGCAGTAGTGTAAGTGCAGGGTTGATGTATTGATGTTCACTGTGCCTCTGCAGTGTGTTTAAAGGCTCTGGGAGAGACTACACAATGAGGGAATTGATAAGTTCTTAGTTTGGCTGTCATATTAGCTTTATATTGTATTGATGTGAATTAATTTGTTAGTTTTGGTGTTTTGTAGAGATATTTATTGTACATCTAAAACATGGAGGATGTTACATGGTTAAATAGTCATGTAGTAAAACAGAAAGTGGCAGCAGTGATTCAGATCCACCTGTGGCTGCAACGCGACAGCCTCCACGTGCTCTGTCTGTAATAAATAACCAATCACCACCAGTTTTGTATTTTCATTCGTTTTTTTTTTTATTTCATTTTTAATTCAGCTTAGTTTCAGTTTCCCAAGTGAGCTTGCTCCTTTCAGTTTAGTTTTTATTGTTTAA
>NC_043983.1:27574820-27642320 GCF_902150065.1 Myripristis murdjan | reverse complement strand
TCGCGCACACACACACACACACACACACACACACACACACACACACACACACACACACGCACACACACACACACGCACGCACACACTGCAAAACTCAGGAAACACTTCCAGGCTTTTGACTCTCTCTCTTTTCTCTGCTCCTTTCTCTCCCTTCTTCCTTCTCCGTCCTTCGTTCTTTCTTTTTCAATCTTTTCCTCCAAACTTCTTTCTCTTTCCTCGCCGTCCGTTTGGAAATTTGCTGTGGATTTTCATTTTCCCTGCAGTGTAGTTTGGATTACGCCGTGGTAACGTCTGCTCCTATCACCAAATGTGTCGAGGCGTTGTGAAATAATATAGCACATATTTGTGTGTGTGTGTGTGTGTGAGTGTGTGCGTGTGTGTGTTTGCCTCCAGCTCCAGCTCCCCTCGCGGTGTGTATGCTTTCTCAGAGTGTTTCATAACCTCGCTCACTTCAACCTCGACTGACATTCAAGCAACCGAGCGACTTTTCAACGCGACAAAGTTCAATTATTCTGAAATGAACAAACAGCAAATCGACTTTTTGAGTTGTGAAGAAAACCTGAAATCTCACTTTCCTCTCCCATCTTGCCTCTTTCTTCTTTTTTTTTTTTAACTTTCCACCTTTAGTTATCACTTCTTTACCTCAAACATGACGTTTAACAGGGAAACAGCTTTTTGTTTTTTTGTTTCACGTCCGCTCTCTGGGTGTTTCCTGGTTTTACCTAAAAAGTTGATTCTCAAGGGGTTTAATGCTTATTTCATCTGTTTCACTTGTTTCAAATTACTGGCTGCCTAAAATATGAAAGGTACTGCAGGTCAGTGGTTCTCAGATTGGGGTTCATGTACTCCTAGGGGAACGTTGGAGTACTGCAGTCTAAAAAAAATATGAGTCATTAAATAGTTTCTAAAGTAACTAGGCCATGCTGGAATAAGTTCAATAAAAACTGTAAATGTAAGTGTGATAAACCATATTTTACATTCAGAGTTCCCTCCAGGTTTCCTGAATGTGTCAGGTGTGTGTGTTTGTGATTTAAATCTGCTCTTGTGGTCATTTGTTCACTCTGACCGTGCAGCCAAAACAAAAATCAAGAAAACAGGATTTGTGGTTGATGCAGCTTCACACGCCGATGGAGATATGTTTATACCTCGGCTTTAAAGAATAATATTTCAAAGTGGGTCCGTTGCCACTGCAAAAACTCAAAATCTTACCAAGATTATTTGTCTTATTTCAAGTCGAAAATGTCTTATTACTAGTCAAAATATCTCATTACACTTAAAATAAGACATGATCACCTCAGAAGTAACTTGTTTTTAGACAATTGTCTCTTGTTTCAAGTGAAAATTTGCTTGTTTCATTGGCAAAATTTGTTTCTTGTTTCTAGCTAATTTTCACTTATTTCAAGTCAATTTTCACTTTTTCCACTGTCAAATTTTGCCAATGAAAATTTTCACTTGTTTCAAGCGAATTTTCACTTGAAACATATTTTGACGAGAAATAAGACATTTTTGACTTGAAATAAGACAAATAAAGTTTACGAGGCACTGCTCTACTTTCCGGTTTGTCTCCCCGTGGCGGGATATCTTCACTCGGCGGTGGATCGTTTATGATTTAAAGTTTGAACCTGAGGCACTGATGACCTTGTTTGGCTGCTGAGAAGCTTCTCCTTCACGTCCGCACGCCGCACGGCGGACCTTAACGTCTCTAATGTTTGGTCTGTTCGTGGAAAAGAGGATTGTTGTCAGGGAGTGGAAGGTCTGCCGGCGCTTTGTGTTCCCCCGGATGGTTTTAGGAAACTGGCCTGAGAGGCTTCAAAGCAGCATTTATGATTTCATGAAACACGTGAGAGCACCTGGAGCCCCAATTATTCGACACCTTAACTCTCAGGCTTGATAAGAGAAGATGTGTCTTTATTGATCGCCTGCAGTGGAAATTCAAGCCCGGCGGACACAGCGGCACGAGGGAATGCAGTTAATCGCAAGGAAGAAAACCTACACATCAAAAATAAAAAATAAAATTACATAAAATAGGTATAATTGACGTCCCTGCTGCGTGATGTCCAGCTTTGCCATTCTTCGTCAAACAAACTGATGTCTCTTTCTAGCCTGTTTTTTTTTTTTGGGTGTGTGTGTGTGTGTGTGTGTGTGCTTGTTGTTGTCTTTGAATGTGGTGTGTGTATGTTTCTAGACTTGTGTGTGTGTGTGTGTGTGTGTGTGTGTGAAGAAAATTAAATATAATATTCCAAAAAATATACATACTGTATGAGTGTAATATGATGGTCAATACATTTTACAGTGCAAAGTTTGAGTTTTTAGAGCATTTTGTGTCCTAAATGAACGACATGTGAGAAGAAAATAGCAGGAAAATGACTTATATGGATTTTTATTTAGTTTATGGCAATCATTTGTGCCATTCTGAAGAAAAAAAAACAAAAAAACACAAAGCCAACTTCTAAAATACCAAGTTTAGTTTGGTTGGAGACAAGACAAAGATTCACCAAATGCAGTTTTGAGATCATGATTTGACTTTTTGTTCAAATCTCTCCGTCACTTCACGGCCGACAGAAAACGGACCGGCCTGGACGTCGGTGCAAAGTTACCAAAAAAAAAAAAGAAAAAAAAAAGAAAAAGAAAGATTCAGACTGGGATTAAGACGACAGAATCCCCAAAATACCAGAGAATCGTATTTTTGGAGTGTAAATGAAGCATAAAGGGAGTCTGAGGCTGGGAAGAACAGACAGAGCGTCCGTTCAGGCCGCGGAGAGAGAGAGGAGAAAGTGTTGTCTTTGTCTTGAACTCTTCTGGTCAACTCGACAGACTCAGTATTCACTCACTCACTCCCCTCCTCCCCGCCCCTCGCTCGCCCCCCCCATCTCTCTTTCCCCCCTCTCTCTCTCTCTCTCTCCCTCTCTCTATCACTTTTTCACTACATCTGTCTCTCCCTATCCACCACTTTCCATGTCTTTCTTCCTGTCACACTATCACTCTTCTCTCTCTCTCTCTCTCTCTCTCTCTACCACGTCCACCCTCTCCCTCTCCAAAGCCCCCCTCCCCTCCCCTCGCTCTCTCTGCAGTGCGGGCCCATGAAGTTGCAGTGCCCCCTGATGGCTGATTGCCATCACAGCAGGCTTTCCAGGCTGTGGCTGCTCCTTGGTAAAAGAGGAGCTGGATGTGCAGAACTAAAAAAACAACATTATCTAAATAACAAGTCATTGACACAAGACATCTTAAATTCTCATTTTTCTTAAAACAAGTGGAAAAAAAACAAAAAACAATCCCAATCCCACTTGTTTCCACTTTCCATGTTAGATGTAATGTTTCAGGAAGTATGCAGGTGCTGAATAAGACAGATCAGACCTCTAGGATCAGGAAAAGGACATCTGAAAAATAAAAAGAAGAAAACACTGATTAGCATGGGAAAGAAGTGGGATTACCTCATCCCTCATCCCAGTGGCAGATTTATTTGCCTTGTTTAGAAAAAAACAAAAAAAAAAAACAAGATTTTAACACTGAATGTGAGACTAAACGGGTGAACTGGGCATCATTAACAGAGAGTGAGCAGCGTAAATATCAGACTATTTAGGGAATTTCTGGAATATAATGTAGTTTGTGAATTCCAGATAAGGAATCAAAGGAATATGAAGGGATTTTATTCATGTGACATAGTTCAGGAACACAGCAGAATGTACGTATATAATGTATAACGTACACATGTGTTTGTAGTGTCATATTTTGACGCTCATGAAACTGCATCAGAAAGAGGTGAGATTAGCTCATCCCGCTGGCAGATTAACCCTTAAAATGAGACTGGATTTGTTTTGGTGAGTGTGCTGGCTTATAAAAATCTGGAGAAAAAGAGCCCGTTTGCCACTTCAGAAAAGAAATCCCAGAAGAGAGGAATACATTTAGGTGACTATATTAGTTATGAAAAGTCATGGAAAACTGAGATTACGGTGATGTTTAACTCATTCGCCCACATCACAACAGAAAACAGCAGATTAATCACGACCAACACTTCTGCTAGATGACTTCCCCCCGAATTCAATTTCAGACGCTTTTTTTCCAAGTGACTCTGAAGTTAAATCAAGCGGCCCTCGGGTGTAAGAGAGACATTTGAAACCGCGTGCCGAGTGGGTTTTTGGCTCAGGTGTGATTTCCACAGACAGGCGGGACCAAACCGGCTCGCAGACGACAGCGCCGCCGCTCTCCTCTGTCAGCACGCTTGGTGTTACGACTCCCCGCGACGGAATAGAACAGAGTAGAGCAGAATAGAACAGAGTGACATGAGAGAATGGAGCAGAATCAAAGTTGAAGTTGAAAATCTCTTGACATTTAGTCTGTGTTAAATTATCCATGACTGAATGCCTCAGACTGCGGGCCTCGGTGAAAGCTACTTTGTCTGACTGAGCTCTGTCTGTCTTAATGAAGCTAAAAGAGTCTTAAACAGCTTAACACAGTCTTCAGGTTTCTACCTGTGTAAGGCAATACAGTGAGTGTAATGATGCACAGAGCAACACTCGGTGTGTCTGTGTGTGTGTGTGTGTGTGTGTGTGTGTGTGTGTGTGTGTGTGTGTGTGTGTGTGTGCTTAAGAGAGAGAGAAAGAAAAACGAAGACAGTATGAATGTGCGGGCATGAATGTATGTTACTGTAAGCGTTCCTGTGTGTGTGTGTGTGTGTGTGTGTGTGTGTGTGAGAGAGAGAGAGAGAGGCGACTCAAGGAGAAAGAACAGACAGGAGATAAGAGTCCATATTAAAGGATAATTACAACTAAACAGCAGTAGACTTTTTCCCATGAAGAATCCTGCGTGCTCCTGGTTATTGGCCCTTTACATTGTACAGCTGTAATTCTGTGTGTGTGCCTGTGTGTGTGTGTGTGTGTGTGTGTGTGTGTGTGTGTGTGTGTGTCTGTGAAGATGTGGCGCACTACTTCACCTGGCTCCACTCTGACATGACAGTGGTTCCTACATGATCAGAAGACGTTTCATACACACTTTTCCCTTCTTTCTTCTTTTCCTGAAAGTGATTTAAGTTCATTCATTCATTTTTCACGTGTTCATGTATTTGTTGAAACGTAATTCAGCCGCACAGTTTGGCCCATGAACTCCCTCCCTGTCGCGAGTGTGCTGCTCCAAAATGAATGAAGAAGATACAGGCCAGAAAACAACACGACTTTGAGCGGTGACACAAACTCGAACAAAAAACAATCCCATAAGTCAGTGGTGCAGCAGCTTATTATGACCTGTGGTTACGTGTTAAAGTCGAGAGGTGACTAGAGCGACCTCTAGTGGTAAAGACTTAAGGCCCATTTATTCTCCCTTTACGTACGAAAATGCGTACTTCCATAATACTTCCATGCGTCCTTTACGTTGGCATGGATGTTGACCAATATATCCACCAGGGGGCAGCCCAGAGTCAAAAGTTTATGACAACAACAAACTCAAAAACAAACATGGCGACTGTGAAGGAGATATTGATGATGTACCTCTTGCATAAAAGACAAAAACCGAGGCGACGCTGTAGATGTTGGTGGTCGATGAGGCCGTTAAATACATCGCTAACCCTAACCGCCATTCTTATCTCGTCTTTGTGTCTCACTAGAGCTACGTATCGGGTGGTGACAGCAACACTGCCCCCCGGTGGTTTCCGGTGGTACTGCTCCATTTGGCCCGTATGCGTAAGCTTTATGGAAACGTGCAGAAATCGGACGAAATGAACGCGGAGCACGGACAGAAGGGCTCCGTCTATATCCGGATCTGTATTTAACGTTGAGCATAAATGGGCCTTAACACTGTGGTGTAATAATAAGGGAGCGACAAAGTCCTCGTAAGCAGCTCGGTGTGGTGGCCGATTTTCACTCAGCCGACTTGAGCTCCAATCAAGAGCCGTGTTCCTTTCCCCAACTTTAACCACTCTGACAAACCTTTCCAAGACCATAATATTAACCTTTTCCTAACCTCAACCAAGTATTTTTAGTGGCAGGGTTGCCAAGTCTGTGAGACAAAAGCAGCCAAACAGCAACTCAAAACCAGCCCAAAACCCGCCCAACCTGGTATAAAAACGGCCCAAAAATCAGCCCAATACCAGAACTCAAAATATGCCTATAAAAATCCATATATGTTGCTTTTAAAGTCCAACAGCATTGCTATAATTGCAAAATGCACTATAATATCTATAAAATAACACAATAAACATAAAAGGCAATTTCCCAGGCAAAGGCAATTGAAAAACATTTCAGCTCACCTGTTAAACTGCTGGCTGTCTCCAACATAAAAAGAACAGGAAAAAAATCCATGAACTTGAACTATTTAGCCTACAGCGTTGTCCAGTTTCTTTTTAGACATGTTGAGATCCCTCGCCCTGGTCCCTGTCATACAGAACTGTATTGAACAAGGCCAGCATCTCTGGTGGGCTCAAACTCATGGCAGCAGATTTAATTAGTCATTCAAAATATGAATCTTTATTCATAGGCATTATTCATCATCTGTATGCCACAGGTCTGCCCAAGCCCAGCCCGCGGACAAAATTTATTACCCGCGGCAACACTTAAAAAGTAGCCCAATTTGGCGGAAAAAACGTGGACTTGGCATCCCTGTTTAGTGGCTAGTGAGCTATCTCAATAGCTAGGGGGCTACCAAGCTAATGTTTTTACAAATGTTAGCTGGCTAGTAGGCTAGCTCGCTCAGGAAAAGGTCCTTTCTGTCTTATTACAGGGTTGAAACAAACAATCTCTCGAGGACGTGTCGCACATTTCACATTCAGCGCTCTTTTTAGCCTTTCGGTTTGCAAAATGGCAGAACTCTTCTTTTCTGCTGTAAAATAGTTTCACCATTTTGAAACGCATAGTTTAACACGTACCACCACACGAGTACATTATAACTGAATTATCACTGTAAAGGTTCCCCATGATATCAGTCATTCTCATCCATTATTCAGTTGAAAGCCTCTAGATGGACAAACTAGAGGGGGTTTCTACGTCTAAGAGCACAAAAAGACGAGAGGCACGTTGTATGTGGACACAAACCCATCTGAAGGTTAAGTCTCAGTGTGGCCATGGCATAATCATACTACTAATAATAATACTGATAATATTAAAGCACTTTATAAGAGAGTCAAAGGCAGTTAATAGTGTAAAACCAACAGGGAAAAACAATAAAACAGCAGGAAATCAAATCAAGGCACAAAAGGGACAAAAGCAGCCAGACACCTGGACAGTGAAGTTGGACTGCTTGTAAAAGTAAGTAAAGAGTTATTTTGGATGAAATTTTTGGATGATCCATTTTACATGTCCACACTACAACAAGACCAGTGTAATACAGCCACTGTGGAGGATATCTTCAAAAATATCTGTCTATTTTGTGCTATAAAGCAATCAAAGATGTAACACCACACAACACAATGTAAAACACAGTGTAGAGGCTGGAAGAGGCTTTGAATTTTCTCGTTGATGGTCATGTTTGTTTATGGTAATTATATTGATGTATAAAATGCAACATGCAACACCTTTAAAGCTTGTGTAGTTAACTTTTTCTTTCATAATTTTGACGATTTATCATTATATAAAGAAGGTCTGAACCAAACTTGAGCAGTTCTTTCGAAACCTGGAGCGATTCCCCCAAAGATCGATAAAGTTTGGCCACACGTGAAGACGGAGAAGCATTTGACAAAACAAGCGGGCGAACTTTGGGCCGCTGTTGAAAGTTCCCAGGTGAACACAAACACACCACAGGACAAATTGTGTCGTTTTAACCCCTGAACCTCAGAGCGAAGCCGACAATCTGCGTAAGTGAAAGCAGTCTGGTCTTCCGGGCTGCTCCTGAGGCTGTGATCTCAAATTCATCAAAATGAAAACACTCACCTCAAGGAAGCATCTCCACCTCGGTGTCAGTCACATCAGGTGCTCACACACGTGCACTACCGCTGTGCACGCTCACCTCGCCTCCTTCCCAAAACCCTCCTCAGCTCCGGTGCTTTAGTTTAGCTTACCGTGGCTGGAGAACGACAGGGAAGGCATGAAGGTGGTGGAAATTTAAATGAGCTACTGAATCACAGGTGGGAGCTGCTGAGGTCAAATTTGTGACGACAAAGTCACCTAGCTGGCTTTAAAAGAGCACTCCAACATTTTGGGCAAATACCTTTTTTCTACCCAGTCCAGTGGTCGAAGTGAAAGGAGAAGTTAGATGGTGGAGCTGTAACCACTGAATTAATTTATCCTTCTGTTTATCGCAGTGATCCGCATGGCAGAGGAAGATCTGATGCAATTAAATTTATTATTAACTCTTGTTCTTTCTTTAAAAAAAAAAAAAAAAACGACCCAAGACATGTTTCTCAAATACACGATACACAGTGTAAAGAAGTCAGCTTGCGAGTTGCTGAGAGGTTAATTTTTTCACTTTGACAGAGCTAGGCTAATGACTCCCATAGACTTCAAGTCGTTATGCTAAGCTAACACAAAATGCTACCCATAAGAACCGAACCACTGGAGGTACAGAGGAGAAAATATTATCGAACATCTTGTCTCAGTCTGGAAAGGTCAGAAAAAATGGATTTTGCCCAAAACGTTGGGAGTGTTCCTTTTAAACATATCCTTCCATCCATGTAGCTTCCTGTGCTTGTACTGATTTTGTACGTTAGTTTTTTTTTTTTGTTTTGTTTTGTTTTTTTAAGTCACTTTTTTACTTTTTTTTTCACTGTTTTAACCTTATTCTGCTGCATTCAATATACAGTAAGTCGCTCTGTTTGAGTGTATATGTGTGTGTTGTTTCTACAGCATAGGGGTGTGTGTGTGTGTGTGTGTGTGTGTGTGTGTGTGTGATGCTGTGCTCTCTGTGTGACTCTGTAGCTCTTTGCTTGGCGACCTGACAGTCCGGCATCACAGGACCAGTTTTCCCAGAGCGCTTGTCGTCACGCCGCGATGTTTCCCTTCTTTCCCACTCAGGCCGTCCTGGACATCAGAAGTGCTGGCACTCACTTTCCTTTTCTTGTCACAAAACACAGCCGATCTCCTCAGAATCGTCTTTAGCGTCTTATTCATCACATTAAGTTCCTCATCCGTCCAATTTTATTTCCTCCATAAAACTCGCAAACACAATGGCCTCCTAACATCCTTGCCTTAAGACTAAATGAGCTCGCTGATGCATTGAAGCATTTGGCAGGCAGATCACGGTCGCCGGTGACTCGCTGCAACACATTTAAAATGAAATATCTGCCAAACAAAAAAAAAAAAAGAACAGAGTCTAACAAAAAGCCCTCTTTCGCAGCTTCAAGGATGCAGAGAGAAAATGGGTAAAGAAATCACTTTTTTTTACCCGTTTTTGAGGCCTGTTCACATCATGAGAAATATTTGAAGCCACTGTCGGACGTTTCTTAGCAGGACAGCAGGTTGTGTATCACGCCTGCCTCTGCCCCGCTCTGTCTCGGTTTGTGCTTCAAAGACTCGCTGGTCCCATCACGTCCCAAAGACCGTGACAGAGCAGGTATACGAATATGAAAACACTTTATCATGTCACCTTTCCACAATTCTCTTCATCTCTCAGTGGTTTTACCATGAATGAGGTATGAATTTTTAATTAATCTGAATCGATTTCAAAAACTGTTTTTATGTCTTGGAGGTGATCGAGTTCACTTTGCGTTTTGCAGATGAGGATTTGAGCCGCTCATTTGATTCAGTGCCTCAGCCGAGTTTTTATATCCATTAATAAAGACATTAATTGAAGACTATCCTTTGTCTTCTATTAACGAGAAACTCGGCAAAAGGTTGCAGTTTCTAGTATTCGGTTAAATCAGGACAATGTTAGGTTGTTATTCAAAGCATTTCATACGGGTGTGGGAGTTGAATTAGTTCAGGCAGTTGAACTGGCAAAACCTACAATCAATGCATGAATGAATCAATGCGTCTTTCATGAATATGTGACTTTTTTATTGCTGAGAGGTTAAAGAAGCTGTGGTTTATCTATCTGCCTGTCTCTCTGTATGTTTGCTGTTGTCTCACTCTTTGCCTGTCTTTCTTAGCCTTGCATGTGTTCATCAGCTCGTCTCTTTCTCTCTTTCTCTGTCTTATATTTGGCTCTCTCGCCCTCAGTCCTGCTGATGCTGCCAGGCGGTGGACTCGACTCCAGACGGCGGGCGTTTGTCAAACATTATGCAGCAGAATTTAGTCTCGGAAACTTGCAACTGGATCGCCGAGGGCTTAAAAAAGTTCTCGATCCCTCAATGTCACAACTCTTTCAGATGGAGGGCTGTGCCTGAGCCCTCCCTGCGAGACAAAGCCCGAGTCCCAGTAGAAAATTAGCGCATTTAGCTGTCATCGCCCAGCTCGCTTTACAATCCCAACCAGCATTCACACAGAGGGCCCTGGCCTCTTTTCCCTCCCTCCCTCCCTCGCTTGCTCGCTTTCTTTCTTTGAGCAGGAAAGGCGATCCTCTGTATAGCTCAGAGATCAAGACAGGAAGGTGTAAACTGCAGATAAATGTGATCAAGTGTCTCTGCTATCACAAGCCCTCGCATTGGACTGGCTGGCTGGCGGGCTGGCTGGGTTTACCTCCCCCTCCCTCCACACCGACAAGGATTAGCTGCCCCTCTTTGTGCCTCCCAGCGGAGGAGAGAAAGCAGAGCGATGGAGAGGGAGAAGGAGATGGGGAAGATGTTTTTAGCACAAAGTTTAGTCATCTCTGACTTTCAGACCTTTCAAGCGCTCCCGCTGCTGAGCGGCTATCATAAAGCAGTGTGTCTGAGAGGTCATTTCATGGCTGGTTGGACCTGCTGACAGTGACACAGAAGCAACTTATTGAGACAGTCAGCATGGGTAATGTTATATTCAATGGGATCTGCCACCAAGGATCAAATAAATGGGGGGTAAAAAAAAAAAAAAAAAAAAAAAAAATAGGACTTTAAGATCACTTCCATCACCATCATGTAATGAGAAACTATGATCTTTGTGTGTGAATTTGTGGTAAATCTAGTTGAAACTACGGTCTCATGTTTGTTTACAGTAATCACACCAACAAAACCCAATTCATGTGATACTGACATATTATTGTTTTCACCTTTAAGGGGAATAATAAAGCAGTCCTTGAGATTATTTGCATGATATAATCTGATGAAAGAGGTGAAAGAGAAATATCCAAGACAAGAGGGGGATGAAATTAGGATGCATAACACAACCAAGACATTCAACATGAGATTTTGTGAGAGCGCCAAAGCATCGGACGCTAACCGCGAGTCATCTTCGGTCAAAGAAGCCGTGGCTTGTTTAGCTTGACATTGGGGCTCTGACTAAAGATTACGTTCATTGTCAGTTATTATTATAATTAACCGATTAATCGCTGTGTTTATATAGGGTAAAAAACAATGTCTCAAATGCTCATGGAAAGTGAAGTGATGTCTTGAAATCCAAATAATAATACGAACGAAAACAGCAAGAGCAAATCTTACGATAGGATGATGAACGATAATGAACTTTCTCTCAGCTGATTCATCACTAAATCAAATAATCATTTCAGCATTCATTTATATTTAGGCAGGAGTCTCACTTTACGAAGCTTTGATCACTCAGGCTGTCGATTCATTTGTCTTACCCCACGGTCTCGGCGAGTACTCTTTTCTGATTGGCCGGCAGGTGTGTGTGTGTTAAAACTTTAGACGCCGTTCTATATTCATCCGCCCACCGACGTGTAACCATAGCAACGTTAAAAAGCACAGCTGTCGAAGCTCACTCGTTATCAGCAAACATCTGAGTTATCGACTTGAAAAACTAACAAGCGGGAAGGAAAACACACCGATGGAGTTTTTTTAATATTGTTTCCTCCTCTGTTCTTTATATTGTTGACAAATGACCGTGGTGTAAGCGGTGTAATCAACTCGTAGGTGTGTGTTAAATGGTTTTAAGGCACGATGCAGAGGCAGCGAATGCACACACACACACACACACAGAAAATTCCAGGTGAGTTTTTTGGCACTACAATTGAAGCATTAACTGTCTTCATGCAACAGGTGAGTGTGAACCTGCTCGTGTGGTTTTGCTGCAGTGTGTTTGTCATCTGTGTGTGTGTGTGTGTGTGTGTGTGTGTGTGTGTGCATTACTGCATGAGAAGGAAGAGCTTTAAGGCCACAGGACTGCGTGAACGTATGGATCCTGTTTGTCATCAATACATTTCTCTCACCGCTGTGAATGTACTGTACGTCGGTGCAGCTTCACCAGTGGAAAACCAATGCACTGACACCTCCCTTTCTGCCCCTCTCCCCTTCTCCTTCTCCTTCTTCTCCATCTCTCGCTCTCTCTCTCCCTCTCTCCCCTTCTCGACAGTTCACGTGTCTGATAAACCATTTATCCCTCCAAGGACGTTTTTCCCATCCAAGCGTCCATCCAGTGAAATTACACACTCAAGACATAATGGAGTCTGTTCCTATCGTCTCAGCACAGAGACCCAAAACCCACATCTGCTCCCGAATACCCCAGACAATAAACAATTCACTCCTCGTGTTCAAATCTCATTTTTCGGACAAAGTCTTGACAAAAAAAAAAAATAATAAATTGCGCCGCCGCTGAAGGGGCCTTAGCCATTCTGGAGACGTGGGGAAAAGTTTTTCTCAGAGTTTTTTTTTTTTTTTTTTTTGCGGCGAGCAGATTCCTCTGAGCTAGCCATTATCTAAGGGAGGAAGTTAATTAAAGTGGCCGAGTCTGAATCAATGGGGGAATTTGCTGCCACGCGACGGACAGACCGACAGACGGACGGAGAGAGAGAGGAGTGACGGCCATGACACCGCTTCAGAAGAGAAGATTAGCCCAGAGACAAAACTCGCGGCTCTGATCAGCCCTGCAGCGCCGCTCTCCTCCTGGATTACTCCTCTCCCGCCCCTCCCTCCCTCTTCTTTATTTTTCTATCTCTCTCTTTCTATCCATCCATCCACACACACCACCCCCCACCCCAACCCCACCCACCCCCAGGCTCGATCCCCAAAAGAACCCGGGACGGCGGGGAGAAACGCTCGTCTTCTTCAAAGCCCGTCCCCTCCCTCCACCCCTGTAATTCCTCACATCATTACCAAGTTTCCAAAACTTAATTTTAGCAATTACACATGCAATTAATTAATAAATGTGCTGTCATTACAGCCCCTTGTGTGATCTGAGCCCCATGAATGGGAGGTTGAAATAAAGTGGTCAAATGAACTGGGAGGGCTTCAGAGAGAGAGAGGGAGGGAGGGATAGAGGGAATGAGATTGTTATTAAGGGATTGCAGAGTTAATCGGTTGAGGGGCTGCTGCTCTATCAGAAGGAGAAGTCTGGAGGGAGAGGAGAGAGAGACTGAGGAAGATAGGCAGAGAGAAAGAGAGAGAGAGGCGGCAAGAAGTACAGGGAGAGAGATTGGGTGAGAAAGAAAGGAAGGAAGGAAGGAAGGAAAGAGAGGAGAAAGAGAGAGACGGGACAAAAGAAAAACTGGAGAAGGAGAAGGAGAGAGGGAAACAAAGAGAGAGAGAAACAATGAGGGGAGGGGGAGATCAAGAAAGAGAGAGAAACAGAGAGCGAGCCTCATGGAGCACGCTCAGTTCTGTCGGACGGATTATTAATGAGATCAGTGAGTTCTCAGGTCACTACAGCAGAATCAATGCAAAGGGAAGAGACACACACACACACACACACACAGCAATATCTTGGCAGTCTGAGTGAATTAGCAGGAGTTTGAACACAACTTTGAAATGAAAAGAACGATGAAGAAAACTCAAAAATAAAGAATCTGGCCAAGTGCAACAACATATATGTACTGATGAATTTCCTTTTTTAAAACAGAAAAATCTTTAGGATTTGGTTGCTAAAGATAATTTTTGCTGGAAAACGGTGAGTAAAACGGACAGTAAACACCCAGTTGTCAGAAATGAACAATCCAATGATCACTGGTGCTCCTTATCAATAATAAATTCATTGACAAATTAAACATCTCATGAAGTCACATTGCATTTTACTACTGATACTAATTCTTAAGCATGATAACTTAATGATAACTTCAAGGCCCAGCATGGAAACAGGTGAACCAGAGCGCTGACCCATTCACATCCCAATTTGGTTGCATATGATTTGGTGAGACGCAATTTCCAAGTAATATTTTCATTGTAATAATATTTTACAACAAAATACTTGAATGAGTAAGATTTTCCTAAAAAAAACAAAACAAAAAAACCAATGTGTAGACTCATACCAACATAATCCCTCAAAGTCATCATTTATGAGCCACTAGAAGTGTGTGTTGGTGTGTGTGCCTGCAGAGACCCTGCCCTCAGCGCAGAGTTCAGGCCAGTAACACAACATCCAATAGGAAGCTGCGAAAATCACGGACGCGAACCGCTGAAAAAAGGAAACACTGCGAGGTGAAACACCAAGCGGCCACAATTTGTTCGACATCGAGAGTGAATCTGTGTTTGGCTGTTCCCTGCAGGTGAGCACTGAGGGAGAGGAGGAGGATGAAGAGCGGCACGGTGTTGGACTGTGTGTAGGTGCCAGCAGATATTTTTCCTCGGACTGCGACAGAATGAACGGGAGCTGAATAGGCGGCTGAAAATGTCTGGCCCATCTACAGTTTCTGGTTTTAAAATCTGGCCCAATTGAATTTGTAATTGAATAGCCCTGTCATATATATTTAATTAGGTCCAGGACCATCGGCCAAGTTTCTGGCTCCATCATCAGACAGCCTGCGTTTTTTAACTTTAACCTTTAGAGCAAGGCCTGCCTCAGGGCTTGTCTGGGCTTCTCATGGTCCAAATGTCAGCAACTTTAGCCAGAAAAGTTCCTAAAATGACCCAAACACATCAACGTGTGTCCAAAATCACCTTACAGAGGTACGACACACAACCGTGCACAACACAGGACTTCAGTTGGACGGTGGTAGGCTTATGTGTTAGTACTAATAATGAGACATTAGTGCATGTATTGTAAATAAACTGCATTTTACCTGCCATGTTAGGCTTTGGTGGCTCGCTTTACAGCCCAAAACAAGAAGTGGGCGCCGTTCTTCTTCATGTTTCTGACAATGACAGATGATATTAGGAGAAAAAGCCAATACAAAAATCACTTCCAATACTTGATGCTCTTGACCAAAAATAAAGCAAAAGAGAAAAACTTTGACTTAAGAAACAGGAAGCAACAGGGTTTATAACTGAGGTCTTCATTTTGAGAAACCACTGGTGTGAGATACAGGCTCGTCTCTACTATGGTCTCGTTTGTTTACAGCAATTACATCACAAATAATATCTCAAAATGCTGCATATTACTGTATTGAGTTTCCAGTTTGTTGCAAATGTTCCACTGGATGGCACGAGAGTTTCCTAACATGTATTCAGGAATTCACTGCTCTATCCGGCACCTTTTTACTTTGATTCAGGTTCAGTTTATTTCAATTTACAAATGATTAACGCTAGAAAACAAGACAAGAAATACCAAACTGTGCAGGTGGAAAAGACAGGAAGGACAACAAGATTATAAACTAGAGAAAAGAAACCGAATGACGCTCAGTATCCGCTCTTGGCTTCTGTCCTGTGCTGTGTGTGCAAGCTGCGTGATCACGATGAATTAATGATGAGGGTTAAAACAACACAACCTCCAGGGTTAAGAGCAGAGGAGAGCAGATGATTACGTATACAGTGGGTGTGTGTTTGAAGTGTGTGTTATCCGAATGTGTGTCACTTTTCAAAGTTTACGTACAAAAATCCATCATAAATCGAGGCGTGGGCTCTCAAATCCCACTTCCTGTCTGTTTACTAGTTTGCGCTGTTCTTATTTTAACTTATGGTAACATATGTTTTTTTTATTTTCTACTCTGACAAGTTTCTCTTTGCCTCTGTCAAAGCTGACAGTATGCATGGATACGGCGCGCACACCGCTGATTCCATCCCAACACGCCCGCCTGTCAAAACAACAACTCTCCCTCGTTTTTTTAAAGAGAAAAAGGGTAATTCCGTGAATTAAAATGCTTAAATGACAGTCAATCAGGCTTGTAATTCCGTCTGGTATAATTAGAGGCTGGGAAAACTAATTACAGCGGAGAAACCTAACTCTCCTCTCGCTCGCGTTCCTCCCGCTACTACAGCAACCCTCATCACCGAGATCAGGTGACAGCTATCAAACTCGTTAGGCCGCTACGCACCAGCACACACACACACACACACACATATCGCGCGGCTGAACGAGCAGCTAGGCCAAAGAGAGATGGGGAGGGAGATGAGGAGTAGGAGGAAGATGAAGGGATAAAAAAAAAAGTAGCAGTAGGTAATCAAGAAAGAGTGGCGACAACAACAGGTTGTGTTCTTAATCAGCAGGGAGAGGGAGAGAGACCGCGAAGGAGAAAGAGAGAGAGAGCAAGAGAGACTTCAAAGATGCACAGAGGAGGAGAAGGAAAAACTGAAAATGAAAGAAGAGCAGAGGCAAGAAAGAGATAAAGAAACAAAAAGACAAACAGAAAGAAAGAAAGAAAGAAAAAGGAGGGAGATGGATTCACACGGAGAGGCAGTGAGAGCTTATAGACGAAACTGTAAACTACTTTAAATGCATCAAGTTGCTCTCAGCTTGATTGCAGCTGGGGAGAGCTGTTTGCAGTAAAAATTGTTTCTGATTATGCCCACGACCTGCTTACAATTTTACCCATCTGCATGACACAGCGAGCCACTAATTAGTTATGGCTATAATTTACTGCTTAAACTGCAGAAGAACTTAATTTCCCTTCAAGTATGGAAGACAAAGTAGCACAGCACCAAACACTGCGGTGCAAAGTACCCGCTATCAGCTGCTGTGGGAGCGTATCAAACGCCCGGGTTACATGTTCAAATCATATGGTATCAGATATTACCGTCGTAAGTGCAGTAGCCAAAAATACAAGCAGCACGCATCACATCATCAAGAGATGAAACACCAACGACTGTAACACCAAGGCTCAGTTCACATCAGAGATAAACACCAACCCATCCTCCTCATTTCACCACTTAATTCCTTGAACTATGAAAAAAAAAAATTCTCCTCAAATGCAGAAGGAATAGGATTTTACTAAAAAAAAAAAAAAAACAATGTATAGACAACAAAATCCTTCTCAATCATCATTTATGAGCCACTAGAAGTGTGTGTTAGTGTGTGTGTCTGCCTGCCCTCTGCATGGAGTTTCTTGTTTTGGTGAGCGTTGGCCTTTGGGCAGTGGGTGTGAAGCTCCCAGCCAATCACAGTGAAGCGCAGTGGAAAAATCGATTGCATGACATCCAATAGCAAGTTATGAAAATCGCAGATGCAACGTGTGGAGAAAAGCGAAGTCTAGTGAAGTGAAACGGCGAGCGGACAGCTCGTTCCACAGTGAGAGTGAATCTGGGGTTGGGTTTTACCCGCTGGTGAGCACTGAGGGAGTGGATGAGGATGAAGAGCCACACGATGCTGGACTGTAACGCAATTATTTTCCATGAGCAGGCATGTTGCATTTTGGGTGGTCGTTTCATTTTGTTGCCATCCCAGGAAAACAAAAAGACTCGCTGGTGGGAGTTAGCTTCTCCAGGGAGGAGGATCCAACGGTGAATGTTGTGTTTACAAACTGCAACAACAAATCCCACTCATTCTGCCTTGAAGTAGCTTCAAAAAAACATTTTTAAACTCTGGAGGACAGTCTCAGATCCATATGTGTGTATTTGCTGGTTGCAACGCTTCACTGAAGCTACATCACTCTTATATTGAGTGGAACATTCACATCCAGTTTGCCAATGTTTTATGGCGGCACCGCTACATCAGAAGTAAAATGCCTAAATGTCTTGTGCATCATTTGACACACATTTCCCTGTAATTCAGCAGGACGTATTTGGGATCTTTGGAAACACTGAGATCTCCAGAGTCCTGCTGGAAACTGAAACTTAAGCCAGTGCTCGTTGTTATGCAGGTGAGCCTGGCTGTGTGTGTATGCATGGGAACACACTTTATGTACAGGTTCATCACTGCATCACTTTATTCAGCTCTCATGTGAGCAGGACCCGACTGAGTCCAGCTTTCTCTCTCGCTGCTGTTGAAGAGACAGTGTTTTATTTCACGTTTCGGTTTCAGTTTGTCATTTCCTGTGCGCAGATATGTTTTCCTGCCAGTGACCATACCCAGCCACCATGATGATGATAATAATAATAATAATAATAATTCGGTCACACCGGGTGAATCCACTCTGTTTCAAACAGTGCAGATGGGAGCGTCTTCTCTGTTGCTGCCCTGCTTTGTGATCCAGGTTGATAAGACGGGGTGTGTGTTTACATGAAAATCTTGCCTCGTACAGTTTCAAGATGTTTGCCAGACTTGCAGGGGAGCTCAGTGTGTCTTCAGGTTCCCTGCTGCAGTAAGATGATACCCGCTGCTGGCTAGTCAGTTAGCAGAGGCTTGTTAAGTTAAACACTATCTTCTGTAACGGTTAGCCCCTTTTAGTTCCCGGCCATGACACAGTAATTACCAGGTATCACCGCAATGACAAAATCATTACACCAAAACCGATTGTCCAAAACCTGGTTTCTAAACTGTAGGTCGGGGCTTAAAGTGGGCCTGGGGCTTAATCCTGGCCTGGTTCCCATGTGACGAGAGTAACAAAATACTTTGACAGGCTTCCAGCTCGGAGCCAGGAGCTGCTCCTCCAGTTTGGGCCCTGCTGGAAGAATCTGAGAGCCGAGACAGCGAGCGAGAAGGAGAGCTCGACCGGCTCCACGCAACACCTCAACCAGAGTTTACAGCTGCTGCCAAGACAGACTGATCACTCCTCAATAAACACACGTTCCAAAAACAAAATGTAATTTACTCTTTAGTGTTAAAATCATGTTTTCTTAAAACAAAACAAACAAAAAAAAACCTCAGCCAGTGAGATGAGATAATCCACTTATTTATTTGTTTTTCGTAACTACACCACATCAACAACATTAAAATGTCGTGACAAGAATAAGGCAGATCAGCTCGCTAGTATCAAGACAATGGCACTTGATTCAAGAAAATTCTGGAAACAAGTGGGGTTATCTCATCCCACTGGTAGATTTATTCAAAGGAGTTTTAAGACTGAATTTTTGCAGCAACACACAAACAGAGCACACACAAATATCAATCAGCATTAACACACGATGCAAACACACACTCAGGGCAGAGCTGCAAACCACCAGCAGGGCGCCGGCTTTTGTTTCAGCTGATTATATTTGCTTACATGTTTACATGTTTACATGTTTACTCTCCACGTGTTTGTTTGCCGTGTGGGAGTGGCGCCACAGTGAGAGAGCAGCTAAATGTCACCATACTTTCCTTTGGACCGTGCCGCGGCGGTGGGTGGGGGACCCGCTGCCATGGCAACGGGGGTCTCGTTTTTCGCTGGCAGCCCATTCCCAACCTGTTACCAAATGAGCCGCAGCAGCACCGCCAAGGCTTCAAAGACTAACAGAGCCACTAATGTCAGGAAACACTAAACTGCGGCTAGGGCAAGACAGACAGACAGACGCGCACACAGACAGACAGACAGACCCAGACACACAGACACACAGACCACAGACAGACAGGCTGCATGGAAGTAGGGAAAAAATGGAAAAAAAAAAAAAGATTTGCATGATTTTGCAAAAATGTTTATCCCTTGTTTGAATTGCAAAGGTTTTTCATCATGAAGAATATTAGGATGGATGTGTATTTGTCAAAAAACAAAAAGTACGTTCAACATGAGTGGACCAGACTCCTGTCACAACAGCTAAAACTGAGACAGAAACCCTCGTGCATGATTCCCACTGATGTGTTCAAGTATGACATCTAAACAAATTGAATGCTTAGCACAAACGAAAATATTTTTTTTTTCATATCAGGGCCGTGAAGTCAAAATCATGAATCAACTTGCAGATCCTGAAAATGAAAAAGTTTGAAAACCCATGACGCTTTCGATAAGGCTTTGAGCTTCATTAATCATTTTTTAGGAAAAGTAAAATGCAGGATGAGTTATCAAGGTCTTGCCTGTTAACAATGCAATATTATTATTATTATTATTATTCGTGGTAGTAGTTGTAGTAGTAGTAGTAATAGTAGTAGTACAGTTGTAGTAGTAGTCATTTTTTAAGAAAATTTTGCTAAAGGTATTGAGAGTTAATGGACGATGGAGTGTTTGTTTACATGTGTTCTTGTGTGCACATGTGCATATGTGTGAGAGCGTGTGTGTGTGTGTGTTCCCTCCTTGTCCATCTCCCATATGTGCTTTTTGGGCAACGTTTACACACACACACACACACACACACACACAGGCGTGAACACACACACAAACTCTGTGACCATGAGACAGTCAGTACTTCAGCCCTTCAGCCTACATGCCTCCAGGGCCAGTGCATGTGTGTGTGTTTGTGTGTGTGTGCGTGCGTGCGTGTGTGTGTTGTTGAGACAGCAGCTGGTGAGTAGAGGAGTCTCTCGTTCCACTCTCCCCTTCCCACAGGTCTGTTTCATAACAGATTCCAGGGTTTTAGTTAAAAACAAGATAGTAGCGTCCAACAGCTTGGATGGAATTTGAGGGAGTTTATTGTTGCAGAGTCACCTCTCTCTCTCTCTCTCTCTCTCTCTCTCTCTCTCTCTCTTTCTCCTTCTCCTGTCCCCCAGGTAACTGGCACACTTCCAGTCTCCATTCAGCTGTTTATCCCTTCGGGCTTCTTCTTGTTCCCTTTGCCCTGGCCTTGATGCATCTGTTCATCCGCTCCCTCATCGACTGTGCCCGTCTCTGTCTCTGTATCTATCTATCCATCTGTCTGTCTGTCCATCCATCTATCCGTCTATCTGTCTGTCTGTCCGGGCCTGTGTTCTCTCACCGGGGTTTGATTTCAGGGTTTGAATCGACGCCCTGTAAGACGAGTCGAAGCCAGCGGCTCCACGGAGGCTCCAGGGAGGGAAAGGGGACGCCTGGCCGGGTTTCATCCCAGGGTGGGTGCAGTGTTCTGGGGTTAGGAGTGGCCCGGGGGCCCCTGGGCAGGAAGGAGGGATGGATAGGTGGATGGGCAGATCCACTGACTGATGATGGTGTTTCCCCCTGAGGCAGTAGGGGGACATAGATCACAGCGAGAGAGCGAGAGAGAGAGACACAAACAGAGAGAGAGAGAGAGAGAGACAGCTGGCTGGGGACAGTTAACTATTTCTAACATCATGGTCTGGGTGTGTACAGTGGTCCCTCGTTTATCACGGGAGTTACGTTCTAAAAATAACCAAAGTAGTCAGCTTTATTTTTTACAATTATTCTAGATGTTTTAAGGCTGTAAAACCCCTCACTACACACTTTATACACTTTTCTCAGACAGGCATTAACATTTTCTCACTTTTCTCTCTTGTTTAAACTCTCAAAGTTCAAACCTTCGTAGAAAAACAAGTCCAGTATTATAGAATGAACGCATTCTGTACTGTACAGGAGACACGGCACGGAGGAGATTGATTGACAATGGTCTACAGTCCCTTAGCCAATCAGGACGCAGAACACAATGCGCTGTAAAAAAAAAAAAAAAAAAAAAAAAAAAAGCATGCAAAATTGCACTAAAAAAAATCCGCGAAACTGCGAGGCCGCGAAAGGTGAACCGCGTTATAGCGAGGGACGACTGTACTTGTTTCTGATTGGCTGGAAGTTGTGCGTTAAAACCATGTAGTGCATTAAAACCACATCATGCATACCTACATCACACTCGGCCATAAAGTGTTCAACCAACCAGGGTAACCATGGCAACAAACTGACACTTAACTACTAGCAGAACAGTACCCAGTTATGAACTTTTGGCCGTTTTTGTAATTTTATTTTCAGCGGTTGCGGTTACAAGTTTAATAATGTTCAATAACACCTTTTTGAGATAAATGCAAAGTTTTATTAAGCTATGTTTTATTAAGATATATTGATATTTGGGTATTTAAATATATTTATGTATATATGGATGTGCGTGTGTGTCTGTGTGTGTGATGGTGTTGGTGGTGGTGGGGGGGGTGACTATATTCCATGGTCCATAGGAGTGTGTTGCCATGGATACCAGAGATCAATTAGCCCTGTCATGTCTTTAAATCCTCACTAAATCACAACAGCGGCTATAGCTCCATTTGGATTAACTCAATTAGAATTATTAATATAGGACTCTACTACCATGTATTCTCCCCCCCTCTCTCCCTCCCTAACTCTCTCTCTCTCTCACACACACACACACACACACACACAGCCTCTCTCTCTCCATCTAATAAGTGGCACTAGCATACCACATAGCCTTTCAAATACTAAATATAGTTCCACTCGCCGTCTTTAAGAAGGCTTTTTCATTTAGATGAGCGGGGTAAAGTACATTTTGGTCAGTGTAATCCTACTTGTCAAATTAACATCAAAGAATTGGCGTGAACAGACGCAGAGGGAGAGAGAGAGAGAGAGACAGAGACGGAGTGAGAGAAAATATTTCCTGTAATTGCCACATTTTTTAAAAAAAAAAAAAAGTCAACTACTGTTTACAATCTGAGTTTCTTTTTGTCTTTTTTTTTATTATTATCTTTTTATGGTAGTGTAACAAGTTTGTATTTTGCATTTATTGCACCGGTTTGTTCAAATTACAGCGATTAATTACAGAATTCAAGTGATTTCATTTAATTTAAACATTTAGCAGCAGGAAGCCTTCATATAAAGTTCATAGAAAAGTTATTCGGCTTCACACTATTATTACACAAAAGCCCTATTGAAGGATCTGAATTTGTTTGCTGTAATTTTGCATTGTGTTAAAAAAAACATATATGAAAAAATAACCACCATGCAGGTACAGTTTTGTGGACCCGAAGATGCAGATTAATCCTATTTTATTTTATTCTTCCACTCCTAATGCTCCTAACGTTCATGTCTGTCACTGTGTTTGTGCAGAGATCACCTGTCAGTCAAACAGTGAGGGCGGGACTGTGATGTGTTTCTCTGTGGATTTTCCGTTGATGCAGTTTGAGTTTCTGTAAGTGGCGCTCTTTTCTCTGTTTCTTCAGCCATGATAGCTATACCACTGCTCATGCTAACCACCCAGTTCTCCTTCTTCTTCTTCTTCTTCTGTTTGTGCCAAACAAGCTGGAAAAACGCATCACTTCCTGTCCAGCACAGTTTTTTCCCAGGAACAGAGCAACCAGACACAGAATATTAAGAGCAGCAAATGTAAAAGCTTTCACACCAGTTTATAAGAATTTGCATGCATGTAAGTGTATGTGTGTGTGTGTGTGTGTGTGTGTGTGTGTGTGTTCCCACATGTCCATGTTTACATGAGTGCAGATAATGAGGCTATAATGACACATAGGAGAACATGAGAAGGCTTTTAACCAGCCTCACATCTGAGCCGAGCCTCTGACTTTTCCATTTCTTCTGACGCTGAGTGACAGTCACACTTTGTCACAGAGGGAGCAGCGTGCTGGCTCAGTGCTAGCCCTAGGCCTCTGAGTGTGTGTTTGTGTGTGTGTGTGTGTGTGTGTGTGTGTGTGTGTGTGTGTGTTTGCTTCAAAGTTGAGGTTGGGGAGGGGGCAGGGAGGGTTCACCACAGCTTTGAAGCAGTTTCAGGTGTCTGTGCGCCAGGCAGGTAGACAGGTAGCCCTCAGCCTATAGCCCATAGTACCCTCCCTAGGGAGTGTGTGTGTGTGTGTGTGTGTGTGGGTCCAGCAGCAAGTCTCAGGGGAGGTCTCTTGTGGTCGCAGAGCTCCGTCTGATGCATGAAGGATGTTCTCTCTCCCTCTCTCTCTCTCTCTCTCTCTCTCTCTCTCTCTCTCTCTCACACACACACACACACACACACACACACACACACACACACACACTTCTATCAGTGAGTCGTTCTACTTTCTCCACCCTTTCTCTACTTTCTACCACTCTGTCTGTCTCTCATCCCCTTTTCCTCTCTTTCCCTCTCTTTCCCTCTCTTTCTGAGTTCTCTTCCATCATCCTGTCTCTCTCCCTACCACCTTCCTCTTCTCCTCCTCCTCCTTTCCCTTTTTCATGTCTTCTCTCCATCCTGTCTCACCTCAGTTGGACTGGCTGCTTCTTTATCTACAGCCGTTTCATCAAATCTGCTGCAACTAATAATTGTTTTCATTTTCAATTATTATATCAATTAACTTATTCTAATAAAGTTTAAAAATGACTGGAAGTTAGCAGAGCCCGAAGTGAGTCATCAAATGCCTTGCTTCATTTCACCAGCAGCCAAAAAAAAAAAAAAAAAAAAAATCCCAAAGTGTTCATTTTACAATGGACGGAGAAACGTAAGAAAATATTAGCACTTTGCTGAAGCTGTAGGCCTAATCAGCAAATATCAGAATCAGAATCAGAAAGACTTTTTTGAGCCACGAGCAGAAGAAATGGATCAGTTGCAGTTGCTCAGTTCCCCAGAGAAGTATTAAATTATAAGAAATAGAAAAAAAAAAAACAAATATATTAATGTGTGCCTTACAAATTTGTCAGTAAGTACGTGCATTATGTTTAGAATTGTATCAAAAGTATGTGCATTATGTGCATCAAGTCTCATTATGTAGACTAATCCTAAAAAATATCACAACAATAAATGCAGAAATAAGAAACTGAGCATATATATAAAAGCCTACCTATTTACACCGTATACACACACACAGGGGCATTGCACTGTTGAATTGTTGTCAAGTCCCACAGGTATAAATGATTACACAGATAAAAGGTTAAATCAACAGTTTAAATAGTGTACAGCTGTTCAGTCAATCTTCATGAGAGGGAACTTCTGAACTTCTGTTGCTCTGTGGTGCATCTCGGTGGGATCAGTCCTCCCCTGATGGACCGGTGTGTCCCGGAGGGGGCGGGAGACATCGTCCAAAACGCTACACGGTTCAGGCGGCATCCTCCAGAGTCTCAACCTGCTGCCCCGTCGCAACACAGCAAACAGGAGAGCGCTGGACAACACAGACGCATAAAACACCCTCAGCATCGAGCGGCACATGGTGGAGGGCCTCAGCCTCCTCAGAAAGTACTTGTAGTCCTCCATGATTTGTATATGAGAAATCTATAAATATTTCAGATTTAAATTTAATCAATGACTGAATGAGTTCAGTTATCAAAATTCGATCAATTAATGCTCAGTCAGTCACCTCAGCAGTTAATCGACTAGTCGTTTCAGCACTAAACCAAACTCATTCCTTCTCCAGTGGGTTCAGCTCATCTTCTGCGACGCTACGCGACGACGACTTTAATCTGTAATCTTATGAACAGGACAGTTTCCTTTTCAGAGTCATAATCCATAGTTTAGAAGCAGAATAATCTGAGACTTTCCTGTGGGAGACCCAAGTTCAATCCCAAGTTCAAGCATCTTCTTCTTCTTCTTCTTCTTCTTATATTTGTAGATAAAGGCCAGCTGAATGAAGATGTAAAGATGTAAAGACGAAGAAGAAAGGACACTGGCCCTGTAGTGTTTTTTATTACATGGCTTTTAAATTAAATGTAAACATAATCACAGTGGGATCATTTTTAGCACGATTTTAGTGCAACAGTGTTAAACTTTATTTTGCTGTGTAGCGACTTCTAGTCTCAGGTTAAACCACTCCCCTACACACATCACTTCCTATAAAAACACAGAAAGTAGTCCCTGCTCTCGTTATTTTTCCTACACCTTAAACTGTTTGAACGCCGTCTTTTAGAGAACGCTATATTCCTGCTATAACTCAACGTATTTTATGCTGGAGTGGTAGCTGGGAGCATCGCAGCCGCCGATCTAAACAGGGACAAGTGGATGATTTTGATATTTATGTTGTCATCGGTCCAGTCCCCAATGTAAATGTAAAATGTAAATGTGCCATTTCCATAAAGGGCCCGTACAGCTGCTGTGTGTTCAACAGATCTGAGAGGTTATCGCCACATTAGGGAGAGTTATTGTCGTGCATAATTGAAGTGGAAGGATGTGATAATATTGTATTTTTTTTTTTTTTTTTGCTAAACAATGGAGTCGTGCCTGGATGTTGATGTTGAAGCTGAATTATGCAGGAGGGAGATTTTCTGATGCCGGCCTGACAACTGTCGCCTCTTCCAGCTGTTTGTGTGTTTCTGCTGCTCCTGTTGATCATGCAGATGGAGACACAGACAGGCACATCCATCACACAAAGGGAGGAAGCAGAGAGAAAAATGTGTCATATTCAAAAACAAAAAAAACAAGCCCCGTATAAAAATATGAAGAAAGGAAAAAAAAATACAAACCGCTCACATCGCTGGTGTGTGTGTGTGTGTGTGTGTGTGTGTGTGTGTGTGTGTGTGTGTGATTCTCCTTTCGTGGGAATAGACGGTGCTGCTTCAGTCGCTGCATGTCGCTGGTGTTTGGGAGCCGTTATTGTACATTTTCATCGTCTCCTAAATTTTTTGCATGTTATCTAGTTTTAGTGAAGGATGATTCTTAAATAACTCTGGGTATTTTTGTTTCTTTTCTTTTCGTTTTCTTTTAATTTTTGCTCTTTTTTTGCTTGCATTTTTGGACTTTGCAGCAAGCTCTTGCAGAAGCAGTGGTTAGTATTTTTACTGCATGTAATTTGTTAGTTCAGTTATATTTAAAGGTTATTTTGACTTATGTATTTGTAACTACCAGATATTGTTACTGGGATTCTTTTTCTATTGATTCTGATTGCTGGCTCTAATGCCTTTTTTTTTATTATTATTGTTTTATTTATTCATCTCACTGTCAGTTTCAACACCTTTACTATTAAGCAATGCTAATTTTACCTTGTTTTTAATTGATATGTATTCTTCTTTTATTGCTGTTTTATTTTAGTTGTGTCTCTGGGTTTTGTTTGTATTATAAGACTTTACAGATGTTAATCTCAGTGTGTACTAAACAGCATGAAGGAGTTTTTCTTGGTGATTAAAAAGTTACAGTGCAGCAGAGAGCGCTGGACAGACAGACAGACAGAGATAAAGAGCTGCTGTTGTTTTTGGCCTTCAGCTATGTCACATTCGCAAGCTGTGAGCAGGTAAATGAGACAGGTAATAGGTCCTCCACGCCCAGATGCACACACACACACACACACACACACACAGACAGAGTCATACACCCTGAGGTGGGTTGGTGAGCGGGGGTGTGGTGTTGTCATTAAAATGCCCTGAGGAGAGGCAAACAGAGAGAAGGTTGATGTCTCTCTCTGTGTGTGTGTGTGTGTGTGTGTGTGTGTGTGTGTGTGTCATCTCCCCAGCTCTGCCATATGGAGAATGATGGGTAAAGTCAGGATAAGGCGTATCCTGTAATCTCTTCCTCCTTTCTTACACTCTGTCCCTCTTCCTCTTCCTCTTTTTCTCAGCATTCCCTCCCTCCATCTCTCCCTCTCTCCTTTCAAAAGCGCTATCTCTCCTCTCTGCTACCCTTCCTCCATTTATCCTCCTCCTCCTCTCTTTATTTGGCTGAAAATGTGACAGGAACTGTTGCACTCAGCTGCTGAGATGTAACCATCTTGCAACATGTTGAGGAAGTAACTCTCCGTGTCAGGGCTTCTGTCTTTCATCAAAGTAAAAATAAAAGAACAAACCCTTCATCTCACGTCACCGTAAATATGTTCAGATGAAGCTGAGCGACGGGTCAGCCTGTGCTTCAGCTTGTGCCTATAACCTACGCTCCACCAGCTCGTTCCTGTCTTCACCGGGCACACTTCCCTTTAGCCGGTCACCTGTGAGCTGTCAAACCCTCTGCGGTCATCTCAGCGCCGGGGCTTTTTTTTGTGACCCTCCTCCATCCCGTCACCACCACATCAGAGGATGTCTGATCGATCTCCAGTCAAATCCTCCGATCAGAAGTTCCCTCTCATCAGGACGTCCCATCATCGAGCTCTCGAGCGCCGCTTCCTTCACATGTGGAAGCTCCCGGTCCACGACGCGGCGTCCCAGGTGATCTGCTTCCTGCCGGGGTCTGAGCACCAAAGATTATTTCCCCCATTCACAATTAAAGAATAATCTACTTCACATTTCTCTCATTCCCAATAAATTTAATCTTACTTCAAATTTCTAATTCTCTCTCATGCCTATAATAAGTCTCTCCTGATTGAAATGGGTTTGTTACATCATTCAGGAATATGTCTTACCAAAAAAACACAATCTGATCTTTGTTTCTCCTCTTCTGCCGTCATTTTTGTAGGCTCAGCAGCCAATCAGGAAGCTCTCTCTCTCACCGATGGATCAACATGATGAATCAGCTGATCAGATGAGGAAATGGGCCGACGGTGCAGGACACACCGAACAGAGTTTGGGTCAATAACCGTCTGATGTCATCAAACAGGCGCCAAAACTTGTGTGTTCATCTAAAAACACACAGTTTCAAACCCTATTATATTATTAAGAATTGCCACATCATTTAGCAAGATGATTTAATGCAACATCTAGCAGTCAGTTCATGTTTTACCACGTTTGTACTTGTGTTTATCCCATTATCCGTTGCTGCACTGCTAAAAAATCTCCATCTTAACACGTCATTTAGTCTCACATCCAAGTGAAAACATCTACCAGTAGGATAAGATAACCCCGCTTTTTCCAGCATAGCTTCACTCGTTTCAGGATTTTTTTCTCGGAACAGGTGTAAATATGTTGAAACAAGGCAGAATAAGGCAGATCAGCCCACCGGGATGAAAGAAAATGACACTTGATTTTAAAAAAATCTGGAAGTAAGTGGGATTATTTCATCCCGCTGGCAGATTTCTTTCACTTGTTTGAAGGAAAACAAGATTTGAACACTCGACTATGAGACTAAATGGCTTGTTAGGATGGAGATTTTTAGCAGTGAGCAGGTTTCCTCCTCTTCTCTCCCTCCTCAGTGCAGTGTAAGCCATGATGCACACACACACACACACACACACACACACACACTCCTGCTGTATGTCATGTTGTGTGTAATAAACCTCCTCGTCTCTGCTGCTCTCACTCCGCCGCTCTGTCAGTGTGTTTGTTGCCATGAATGGGATTTAGTGTCACACACAGAGAGCCAAGGCTTCTTAAAGCATGTTCTCACACACCCCACGTACCTCCCCAACCATGCTGCATGTGTGTGTGTGTGTCTGTGTGTGTGTGTATGTGTGAGAGAGAGAGCGAGTATGTGTGCGCGTGTGTCAGGTAGGTTAATGCAGGCCTGTCATCAAACGCCTTATCACTGTTGGACAGGATTCAGCGCTCCACCTCAATGTCAACTTAACTCACACATGCTCTTGCACACACACACACACACACACACACACACACACACAAATCAAACACTGTGACTTATTTCTCGGCACCTCATTAATGTTTCCCTGAATGTTAAAGTCATGACAAACACCAACAAACTTTATTTCGTTACTTGTCAAACGTGTGTGAGTGTGTGTGTGTGTGTCTGTGTGTGTGTGTGTAAGCTGTGGGATTGAAGATCACACTGGCATCAGCTTTTGGACAGTAATGCCCAAAATATTTCTATAAGCATCGCAGAGTTATGACGCCGCTACCTAAAAAGCAGCTGAATGCAGTTCAGGACGACAGACCCTCCGACATATCTTTGGGTAAAATGAAAAAAAAAAAAAAAAAATAGGCTATACACTTATAACTAACTAAAATAAAAGAATGGCATTAAGATATATGTTGTTTTTTTTCTATTAAAGCTTTTTTCTATTATATTCATGAACTTTTAATGTCATATCGCACCTGCAGACGACAGGCCGGTCAACGATGTCGACTGATTTAAACGGCGTCTGAGAGCCTATTTGTGCAGACAGGCCTGTCATCGATTTTTTCCCCCCTTTGTTTTATTGATTTGTAAAACACTTTGTCACTCTCACCCACAAAGATGCTAAATAAATACGCTTCGCTTACTTACTTTTTGGACATTTCTAGTGTTATTTTTAACACATTATGCAGCAAAGATGTGAGTAGCGATATTTTCAAAATGCTGTCAAGCTGTGCGGTCCGAATAAGTGGATTATCTCAGGTCAGACAACTCGAACACAATCTCTCCTGTTCATTCAGTTCTTACCATAACCAGCAATTTTTTTTTTTTTTTTTTTTTTTGCCATGTTTGAGTGCTCTGACATCACTTGAACTGAAACCCGAGCTCTGAAACGATCCGCGAATTTCGAGGTCGGAGCTCGTTTTAAGAGTTGAAATGAATGCAGCACGAGAAGCCGGATTAAACTCACAAAAAAAAAAAAAAACAAAAAAAAAATCACAAACGTTTTCTTCGACAATATCGCATACACACATCGGATTGGACAGCCAGATAGGATCAATCAGGTGTAGCCAATGACACACCTGTTGGTGATCTGTAAATTGGCATTCATTGTTGCTGATTGGCTTAAAAGAGAGTTTCAACGACCATTTAGGCTGCAATGCTGTGTGTGCACCAGGTGTGTGTGTGTGCGATTTTCTTTTGACTGTTTGAGTCTTAAGTCGGTTGGACACTCCTCGCCACTTTTGTAGATTTGACTGAATGTGATAATTTTTGCTTTTCATGTCAAACTTCCACTGTTTAATCGATCGCCATGACAAAAGCTTTCTCATCAATCTCAGTAACGTTGTGTGTGACTGTACTTACTGAACCATTTAATCCACTTCTTCAAAAGACATTATGTGCATCTAATCTCTTCTTGCATGTGGGGAATAAAAAAATAGTTTCATCAAACATTTTCACATTCTTTTCTACACTTTCACACACAGACGTTTATCGATGTACAACTCATTTCAGATCAAAAGCGGTCATTTAAAAGTGTAACTCTGAAACATTTCTCGACACTTTAAATATTTACTTTAATTTGACTTCATAAAGTATGCAGCATCACCTTGAGACTGTGAAAATGTAAAATGATTACTGTCAAAAAATCCATGGGCATCAATAGAAAAAAAGGAACCAGACTCTTTCATTTTCCTCCCGACTTGACTTTTTAAATTTACAAGGTTACCGAGAGCAGCTGTGCTCCAAACATCACCTTGGTGTTTCAAAAAGTCCAAATGGAGCCCTGCAGTGTGTGGACTGTCTGTTTTCAATGTTTCATGAACTTGGGTTATAAAGATGCAAATATAAGGTTTTGTTGAGTCCCACTATATAATACAGAGTGTGGATCCGTGGCTGCATTTGGAAAATGATATTTATTTGAAGTGTCAAGAGTTTAAGTAGCACTGGGACTCGCTGTTCAATGGAAGTGCTTTAGTGAAAACAGCGCCTGCAAAACCAGGAGTCCACAGCTCGCTCCTCTCAGTCCTTTGTTTCCAACACATTGCACTTTCATTGTGTAGATTTGTCCTTTTATTACCTCCATTCTTAACATCGTCTTGTGTCGTCCTAGTGCAGTCATTGAGCACAGAGCTTTTCGACAACAAATTACTTCTTAGCCAACAGAGAAAGCACTCCACTTGGTATATTTTAAAAAAAAAAATCAATTAAACTGGTCTTATTTTTAAAATCCTGAATGACAGAACTCCAAGCTATATCTCTGCTTGTTAGTTTCATTTGTGACTACAACACCTGTTCCTGTGTTGACAACCTAAAAATGTTGTCTTATAAAACCGAGGCAGAGGAAAACGCCTTCCAAAGACTTACACCGAATGGAATAAGTTGTCAAATGCAGGCGGAGTCGAGATTCAAGAAAAACATACCAGTTTGTCAGCATGGCCTCCAGCTGTAAATGTTAACTTTTGGTTTGGTTATTTTCATGAATCCAACACAGTAACTTGCCTTCACCCAGGCCCAGGTGAGCTTGTTTGTTCATGAGTCTGCGTGGTGGGACACACAGGTGGGCTGGTGACAGGAGGCGTTTGGTTTTGTTCAGTCTCTGTGGCTCTGTCCCAATTCAAAGGCTGTACGCTACCTAGGTCGTATTTGTAGGCTGCTTACGTCACGGCGGCGTGACAAGTGCTGTCCCAATTCAATTTTACCGCGCAGGGTCCTGCAAATGCAGCCCACAGATCCAGCCTATTTTTGACTAATTTGCAGGACACACCTCCACGATGCTTCGCGGCCGACATTACAGCCTACTTCCCAGGGTACCTTTCGGTCCGGTTGAATTTCTGGATCAGCCACCATTGCTGGAATTATGAAGCATGTTTTAGACCGTCTTCATGTTTATATCATGGTGTTTGGATAAGTTTTCATGCCTATAATTACCACCATAGATTCGGTTTAGCTGTTAACTGTATCCGAACAACGCCTGTAAATGCAAGTTTAGTTAGATGAGTTAGATAGGCATTTTGCATGATGTTTCCATAGCAACCATCAGCGCATCAGGTACGTTACAATGTAGCCATGTGTACAATTACTTTAATTGGGATAGTCTGTTGCAATTTGTGAGGTGTAACAATTATCTTAATTTTCTGCATCTTCACGACGACAAAATAAAATAAAATACATAAAACTATAGAATCAGTGTTGTCCATCTATCGTTTTGTTTCATGCACAGGTGTTCACCGACACACCTCCCAAACCTACTTCGGCATTTTATGCTGCATCACTCGAATGCGCTTCGGGAAGCCTCGATAATAATGACGTAGGAATCCTCCGCAGGCTACACCGTCCCAGTTCACTAAACTTTTAGTTCCGGTAAACTTGATATCGGCACCTACATTGGACGCCTCCTACGTGGGCACCGTGGGCTGCGATCTAGTAGTCATCTAGCCCTTCGATTGAGACAGACCCTGTGTGTCTCTGCTGCAGGAAGTCCACAACACCAGAGAGTTAAAAAAAAAAAAAAAAAAGCAGCAGTACAAACCCCTGAAAACACCTCAACATCTTGTGAAAATTCGTTCGCGTCTTTGGAGACAGGTGCATGTCCGAGGGCAACATTTACTGAGCTATGATTGGTTGGTTTGGATTTTGGGGGGCGGGACTTGGGATTAGTCAGGTGGGAGTTTTTTTAGCCATCCGGAGAAAAACTTTACACTTTCTGCATGCCACCAGATGAAGCATCACAAAGGGCAAAACGCTGGGACTTTCTGTCTTATCCTTGGCAATTTGCAGCGACGTGTATGTCCTTTTATTATCATGGTCTGAGTGAATGCTCATTTCTGATTGGCCGACAGGTATGTGTTAAGCTCGGCTCAAGTGTAACGACCATTTTAAATTCATCCACTACCCAAGTTGTAACCATAGCAACATTAAAAAGCACAGCTGTCAAAGTTTACTCATTATCAGTTGCAGCGAGCACAGCTGAGTTCTTGATATCAACTTGATAAACGGCTTAAAAAATAAAAAAAAAAAACTTTAACCCTTTATCAGGCAAGTGACTATTTTTGGTAACTTCAAAAATTTTACATATCACGCCCATCCCCTGTCTCAGTTAGTTCAATAATCATTTGGTCTTCACCCAGCCAATCAGCAAAGATCGCTCTACATCCCAGGTCACATGATTGTGGCATTTGACCAATCTCATTGGCTTTGATTTGCTGTAGGAAAAAGAAAATTTTTGAAAAATTTTATAAAAGTAATAAAGTCCTGTCATGTTCACTAATAACAGTCTAGGGTTGTTTTTTGAATTTCAAAGTATTTCAATAAGTGCCCTATAAAGGGTTAATACTGTTTCCTCCTCTTTTCTTCACATTGTTGGCAAATGACCGTGGTGTAAGTGCAGTAATCAGCTCATAGGTGTGTGTTTGACGGTTTGATGGCAAAAACACCACCCAACGTGAGGCGGATGGTGGTTCACCTCCACGAAGTAACTTATCAAATAAACCTGTAAACACTGTCTTCATACTTCAGTCTTCTGAAGTTGTTACAGGTCACAGATCAGCCTCCCGCTAACTTTGCGCTCCCACACCTCCACCTTTCCCCCTCGCTGATACTTCCTGCCGTGTTTCCAGCATCTCCAGAAGTTATCTGCTCCCCGTTATCTGGAACATGAGGATTATTATTGCAGCCACTCGTTTGATGAGCAGCAAAACACTATCTGTCTCACCCCTGAGCTCACAGCGGTGCCCACTTAACAATATCTGACATTAATGATAATATTAACGCGTAACGAGACGAGTCAGGCCGAACAATTAGAGTCAAGCAGCCGTGGCGTGTTTGGCAGCTTATCTGAGCTCAGCCGCAGTCAAAGACAACCGGTGTTATCTGGAAAACAGCACGTTACACACACACACACACACACACAGTCAACTTAAAGAAAAGGGAGGAACACACTGACTGTATACACCCACACAGATGTAAGCACTCACCTGTGTGAACACGAACACACACACACACGCACACACACACACACACAGGTTTATCAGTGAGGTCAAAGCCATTATTAACCCCGAGGGTCTGAGTATTAAACTCTTCCTGCGGACAGACAAAAGAGTCTCCTGAAGAGAATAACAATCACACCTCCGCTGGAGAGAGAGAGAGAGAGTCTGGTGGCTCCTGAAAAAGAGAGAAAGCCACATGAAAAAGATAAATAAGCCGAGATTGCCGCCCCTCCTCCTCCTCCTCCTCCTCGTCCCTGCGTTCACACCCTGAGGCTCCTGGGTAAAACCTCAGTATCAGGTGAAGCCTGATTCGGAGTTAGCACCGTTCCTTTTGTCAGCGGCCCTTTATGTGTCATATTAGTTACAGAGAGACAAAGGTAGGATCGGACCAGCGGAAACCATGCGGCAGAGAGAGAGAGACACACACACACAGAGAGAGAGAGAGAGAGAGATGGATGAAGAAAGTTGGACAGAGAGAAACTGCAGTCGGAAGAAGCCACGTTAATATCAAGTTATTCTTCCGTTAGGGTCAGTGGGACAGGAACCCCTTGTGGCCTGTTACAGATTACAGACACACACACACAGTCACACACACACACAGACACACACACCGAAAAAAAAAAAAAAAAAAAACACAATTCCCTCAGGGGAGCTCTCGTGACAACTAGCACATCTTTACTATCCCAGAAACACAGACAGAGAGGGAACAAAAGATGAAGAATATACACAAAGAGAGCCTTTTGCTGTCACATTCTCATGTTATTGAATATTTTTATTATCCAACATGCATACAAGTCTGAAGATCTGTTGTTAATGTTAAAGTTTTGTAAGTGACATTCGGCCTTAAGACGAACTAAAGCGGGATCACACAACAAAACAGATGAAAAGGTGACTAAAGGCAGTGAGCTGTCAGTACAGTTACATGAAGGACATACATGGGATCTTCAGCTCTTTCTGAAATGATACGTTCATTCATTAGGATGGACAGTGAATTAAATTAAAAAAATAAATCTTGTCCATTTTTTCTGAAAGAGGCAGTTTCAGAGCATCTATCTCCGCCAAGAGCTGCTCGATTTGTTTCATTTCAAGTTTTACCTTTTTGTTGTTCGCACACCGTGTTTGGGTGCGTTAGATGAGTTAGCAACAATTTTTGTTTTTCTCCTTCACTTGCTTACGTACACTCAGAGCCTTTTCTTAGAAACAGGAGCAGAGCAGAGGAGTCGAGTCCCTCCACCCAACCCCAGGAGAGTGAAATGGAAACAGGCCTGATCACTGGACGGACATGGGAATAAAAATAAAAGATCATTCTTCTCCATCTGTCCCAGACAGGAGGAATACAATAATGTGTGTGTGTGCATGTGTGTGTGTGTGTGTGTGTGTGTTCAGCAAATACTCCCCCACATCACTACAGTTCAGTAAAGCTGCCAAGTTACAAAAAAAAAAAAAAAAAAAAAAAAAAAGGATTATTATTTCAGTAACGAGCGAGAACGGCATTCAAAGGGAAACCTGAAGAAGAGAAAATTGTGTGTGTGTGTGTGTGTGTGTGTGTGTGTGTGTGTGTGTGTGTGTGTATGCGTGCGTGTGCAGTGTGTGCTAAACTCTGTGTGCCAGACTTGTTACTCCATCATCTCCATTATAATTAAAACTGCAGGGAAACTTTCCAACCAGGCTCTAAGCAACAGAGAGAGGCCTTGATAGACCTTTACTCTCTCTCTCTCTCTCTCCCTCTCTCTCTCCCTCTCTCTCACGCACACACACACACACACACACACAGAGGAACTCATTTAACACCCTCTAACAGTAAACCTTGGGCCTGACTGAAATAATGCACATGTGCAGGGCGGGACAGAGCATCAAGGCGGCAGGAACATTCAGCACCGACCCGCTGCTTCAATAAACAGCCAGGCAAGTGGCCTTGATCGCCCAGCGCCGCCTGACTCTCTCCCTGGGCTCGAACAGAAGGTCACCGCTGACACCGGGGTCACAGTCAGCCGGTGGAATGTCTCTGTGGCTTCCTCTTTTTTTCACTGCCTGCAAATCAAGAGCTGCAGCTCATAAGCAAAAGTAAATGAAATGCGATGGCTTCTCCTCGGCTCGTCCTGACACAGCATCAGGCTGCACCGACGTGGTGGCAGCAGAAGTCTGGAGGCTTCAGTACAGCTGGGTGTCCTTTCAGATATTTTGGCAAAGGTACTTGGATTTTGATGCCGGGGGCCAATTCAATTCTTTTTTCGGCTTTATAGTGGGGAACCAGTTTGTAAAGTGGGATAACTCGGAGCCCTGCACAGCTCCCATTTTACAACCTGGACCTGTAAACCACGCCCGACCTGTTACCCGCCATTATCTCTAATGGGGAGTTTTCATGTCTTCTCTTGACGGTGCAAGGAGACGCATTCAAAGTCTGGCAAGGACCAAACAAGCCAACCGTGGTTTGCCTGAAAAGTTGGAAAAGTCGGAACTACTTCAAACGTTCTCATTTTTAATGAAAATTTACAATTACATTTACGCTGTTTTAAGGCAAAAGGGATGTTTCTTCATGGAAAAATATGTAATAATGATGAACAGAGATTTTTAGGGGCTTAAATGACTGAAAGAGAATTTCATAATTATATATCTCACATGTCCTTTGTTTTTGCACTTTGGTCGCCCATGTTGACCGATGTGCAGCGTTGATCGCTTGTTGTCAGTCAGGCCGGTGACATTTTGTTCTTTCCTTTTGCCCCTGCCGCAAGTTATCAAAGGGGGCAACGTAGAGTAGCATAATCACAATTTTTGAAAATCATAAGTGATTGTAACTTGGGATGTTTATAAAACTGTGATGATCAAGATGAAAATTGAAAGACAGCAACATTAAACATTTTTGCTGATTTTTCTTTCTTTCTTTCTTTAACTTTTATTTGTTAGAGAGGGACAGTGTACATTAATAAACATTTTAAAAGACAGTAAAATGTAAATGCACCCAATTATAGCCAAAAGGCTAATTTCCATTGGTAGTCTCCCTGCCAGAAGGATTATGGCTATACAAAAGCAACAGATTACAGTAGCAATATTCATATTATCAAAAAAAACAAAAAACAAAAAAAAAAAAAAACGGTATTCACGTTATTGACATCATCAATCATAATCACAGTCACAATCCTATTATCAGTAACAAGAATAATTTTTCACTGGTTGTTTTTGTTTTTTTTTCTCTTCTCATTTTCTCCAACATGTAATTAATTTCTACCTGTGCCTTGTCATCTGATCTATGCACTTATTTATTTTTTCAACTGTTGCACACACTTTTTGCAGGTTACTGATCAGGTACCCACAGGACACTGACCTGGTGCAGGACTCTGGTGCAATTATCAGTGAGCGGTGCAGCCTAAGTGGGGCTGTTTTGACGTCTAACTTCCATGAGCACGACTTGTTTTCACTGAGGAAAGCCTTTAGATACTAGAGCACAGAGACATGCAGAAAACTGTCTGCTTGCCATACTTTATAGACTTGACATTTCCATGAATGCATTGCAAGAAGAGAGAGAAAAATCCTTCAGACACCATCCTTGTCAGTCCAAGTAACCTTATAAGCATTTATTTATCAAGGAGCTAATGCATGAGTGCATTTCAGCTCAATAATGTGCTATAATTTGGCTTCTGAACTTGAAAAAAAGTTTTAAGTGAAGCCCAGAATTTTAACCGTTTGATACCACCGCGCTTCCTCCTTCCCATGGTGCTCTCTGGTTTCACGGCAGGTCAGGGTGGCATGAGAATGACCTGGCAGGCGGGGTCAGAGGTCACGGGGTCGGGGCCAGGTGGAGGTGCAGGGGTCGTGTTACACAGGGAGGCAGGAGACGAGTCCCGTCACTCACCGTCAGCGGATCACAGCCGTGAACCAGAACCTTTCGCCTCTTCGACAAAAATCCGTCAGCACCTCAGCGGCGTCTGTCCGTGGAGGAGATTCAGGCCAGGAAGCCGCAGTTTGGATCAGTGTTGGGTTTCCAAACTGTGGCTTTGTGGGGGGGGACAGGGACTTGTAATCAAACTTAATTTTTAATTTGTGTTGTGTAGTCGAGTCACATCGGCAAGCAGCACATTGAATCATTGAAATGGCTTTCATAAGTAAAACACAAATCATCAAACCCTTGAACAGTTCAATCAGAAAAAAAAGTCACATTGCTGACATTTTGTTACATTTACATCACTAATGCACCTTTTCAAGTCGCGGCTCGCTCCTTTTTTAGCTACTGTTTTTTTTTTTTTTTTTTCAGGGATCATCTACTGTCACTGGTTGACTATGACGCCATACCAGGGAGAAAAAAAATCCTTAAAAAAACTAGTAAAAAAGTAATAAATTTATGAGAAAACAACTTGGATATTCTCTGAGATTAAAGGGGTGAAATTATGAGAAAATTGCATATTTGTATAATTGTGACCCTCGTAACCGGCGTAGTTGACAGACGCGTAATCTATCTAATCTAATTAATAATTTTCTCTAATTTCATTTTTCTTATTTTTGTTTCATTGAAGAGACTTTCAAAAAAAAATCTTAATCGATTAAAATAATTATAATTATGGAATGTGATGTGTGTTTGGGGTTCGTTAACAGCCGAGTCATCACTCAAAATGCTGTGTCAGTACTATGTCATGTCGTGCCATGCTGTATCATGCTGTTATGTGGTGATTGTTATGCCATACCATATGATATTATTTTTCTCATGTCATGCCATGCTGTTACTATCATGTTTTGCTGTGTCATGCTAAGGTGTACCAAGTTATGTCATGCCCCATATTGTGTTGTGTTGTGCCATTTTAAAAGAGTTTCCAGAGACGCACATATAGTTTGTTTCTTGTTGATACAAACTATCTTGTATCTTGTTGGTTTCCACAGAAATAAACGTTGGAAACACATTTTGGATGGTTATTAATCATATCACCACAGAGGAGCACATATATTTTGACAATGGATATGAATTTTAATGCACCGCTGTGGGATGATGAAGATACTTTTGAAATATCTCATGTTAAATTAACTGTGGTTCTGCTGTTGAGCTACCACCCAAATAGATACGATGTGTGGTTATTTAAGGCGAGGTAGACAGACAGAAAGCTGCATTCACTCTGATCAGGTCTGATGATATTTGCTGCAATACCTCTGCCTCTGAACGACCTTTAAAACTAATCGCTTTGAGTTGTGAAGCTCAAACCAGGCATGGAATGTCATCATTTTAGGCACAAGGCCACTGGGTGTTTGGTCTTTTGGTCAATTTTTTTGAGGGCACAAAGTCCAGGGGCCGGATTCTCTAAAGGTTCTTACAATTAAATTTCTACTTTTTTCTTATATTTGGGTTTAAGAAGAGTCTTAAGATATTTTTGAATTCACAAACAAAATATCTTAGGAACCCAAACAAAAGATCTTAAGAATGCTTGCAACTTTATTTTTATGCTTTTTCTTGAGAATAAATGGGATTCTTGAAATAAATTATCTTACCATTTTTCTTGAATAGTATCGTAACTTTAAGACAGGTAAAGGTCGTCTTAATTAACCACATGCTGTGTGAAGGTAAGCTATTTTTCAAACATCTTTAATTAATTAATTTGATTATATAACATAGATTAATGTAGTAATACCTTAATAATTTTACATTGTATAAGTTAACATAGAGATAATCGTTGTCTAAACTGTAATTCAGCCTAATATCTAAGCCAGTATTTAGACACATATAGGCTATCGTTTCTGAGGACATTTTGTTTAGCCACCAATCACCACTCAAGTGTCAGTTATATTTAGATTCCATTAACTAATAGGTTAGTAATATCGTCGCTGTCCAATACAAAGTATGTATCTCAATTTTTGAGAAAACACTTTTATAACATCAAATCAAAGTTGAGACAATAATGGATATTGTTTTGTTGTATTTTAGATGGAACTGCTGTGGGTTGCAGCGAGAGAGGGCAATCCAGAAAGACCTCTGAGAGACCGGATGGATCCCCTGGCCCTTCCTGGGTACATAGCTGCGAAGTTCGCAAGTGGAAAAAAATCAAGAAGTTCGCAAGATAATGTGTAGTTCTTAAGAAAATAATGGGGAATAGCACTTGAGAACATTCTTATGAACCTCAGATTTTTTCCTCTTACTAAACATCTTAAGATTATTAGTAAGAACTTTTTAGAGAATCCGGCCCCAGGTGCCAGGACGAGGCCATCTGATCAAACAATGATTTTCAGTCCAAGTAAATGAGTGAATTTAACTTAATGGTTAAGGATGATTTTATTAATGCATTGCATAACTATCAGTGAAATAAAAAAAAAAAAAGCTGTTTACTTCACAAAATAATGTATAGGTGGTGACATGTTACCAAAATGTGTACAAACTCCTGAGTCAAAGGTTCATAGAGGCTCAGCCCTGAACTGATCAGAGTCACTGGACCAGGATGCGGATGAGGAGTCGGGGGGATGCGGTGTACGTATGGGGCCTGAAATTCATTTTTCAAAAATCAGGGTGGTGTCAGAGTAAGAGTATGCTTCACAGATTCACTTTGGGAGGGATACTACCTGTGAGCCTAACTACAGGACTTACCTTGTCTGCTTGTTACCTCTAATTGCGTTTCCTCACTGTCCTGCAAATTAGCAGCAGGGATTCTGAGGCTGATTTGCTAAAGACAGACAGGAGGTCGGTCTCTCTGACGGGGCAAAATGTTGCAAATGTTGGCTGTGTGACATAAGGGAACATTATCAGACATCGCTGTATAAATGTGTGTGGTGCTGTAAATGTGCGTGCTTGTGAGAAACATTTAAATGAATGCACGATGCCCTCAATAAGGATTCAGGAATCTGCAGCAAAAGGGGTTCGAATACAGCTCAGAGCCTTTGCTGCACGTCCTCACCTCCTGTCCCTCTCCACTGTGACTGCCTTGGAAACCAGAAATGCCCCCAAAAATAATCTTGAAAGAACTAATTGACAGGAAAGAGGCAGAGGAGAAAACAGCTGGGAACGGCTGAGAGTCAGTAGCAGCAGTGTGGGCGGGCGAGGCATCAAGGCCACTGTGGTTTGTAACGTTTGGAGGGACATGACGCCAAACTGAGAGGCCACAACAAACGTTATGGCCGCCGGGAAATTCTTGCCCCGGCTAAAACTGCTTTTTTTTTTTTTTTTTTTTTTACTCCAACTGAGGTTGCAAGAACTCTGGATCATTCTGGATCATTCCGGCCCTGCAGGACATGCCATGTGACTTTATGTGCCGTGTCAAGTCAACCACACAAACTTTACCATCTTTGCAGATTCCTCTCCCGGGTCTCCTCTAACGTTTCCATCCCCTCTGCTTCCAAAGAAACAGGAACATCTGCAGATGGGATTCAAAGCTGAAAACGTGTCCACTCCTAATCTCATTCTTTGTCTCCCTCTAGTGCCAACTGGCCTTGGAGGAGAGGCCAGGGTGGCTGAGAGCCTTTAGCTGATCTCACATCAGCCCTGGAAAAGCAGCCGGGCTGGTCTTTTCTTCATGTCCACATTTACATTTTCACATCAACACTGTAGGTCTCGTAACTGATGCTGCCATCCAGCTGACCAGCAGAACCAGATTAACCTCCTGCATCCTTAACCTTAGAGGAGTGCAAGACAAAATAAATATTTATTTAACTCTACAGCATCAATGTATGTGAGTTAGTGTTTTTTTTAACAAGATCATAAGCAAAAATCTGGCACAAATACAGTAGATGCCTCAGGATGGTGAAGTTTTTCATGCGAGTAAGACAATATGAAGTGATTTTGATGGTCTGGCTGGGAAACCACATTTTTCCCATGAACTTTTTTACTTCTTCGTCTCTCCTGCTGCAGGAGTCAGTCTCCCTCTGGTCTGATGATGCAGAAGAGCCCTGAAATTTACTGCATCGGGCAGTGTCAGCTGGACTGCTGTCAACTCAGTGTCGACCGCAGAGATACACACAAATCAAATGGTTAAAAAAAAGCATAACGCATTAATAAATACACATGAAATGACCTGTTTTTTTTTTTTTTCATCCAGGACATTCAAGGCAAACAAGGGACAAGCTTAAAATTAGCGGTCGTTAAAGCATGTTAAAGTGTTTAACCTGAGCACACATGCTCTCACAGAGCAGAGTAACACACACGCACACACACACACGCACGCACACACAGACTCATCAACCTTTGGGATCCAACAGCTTAGCATGAAAGCAAAGGTGAAACAGAATCTGTAAATTGCAGAGCAGGCAAAAGGAAAGAGAGAGAGCGAGGGAGAGCAGGGTAGACAGAGAGCTGTTATCAGAGGAGGGGTGTGTGTAACTTCATACCCCTGCTAAAGTTTCCTGATCGGGTCACCTGACCGTGGCCTCAGGACGTGATTGGCTGATTGGCTCCTGAAGCCAGGTAATGATGTAAGGTGAGTGTGTGGGAACGAGAGAGGTTGATAAACCTGTGTGTGTGTGTGTGTGTGTGTGTGTGTGTGTGTGTCTGAGTGTGTGTGTGTGTGTGTGTGTGTGTGTGTGTGTGTGTGTGTGGGAACAGGGTAGGTTGATAACAGCTTTTCCCACTGCTGCTATATGACCCTCTCACCTGCCTACCTAACACTGGTTATCACCAAACTCTACACAGCAGGAGGTGTGTTCGTGTGTGTGTGTGTGTGTGTGTGTGTGTGTGTATGTGTGTGTGTGTTTGTGTACAGTGACAGAGGGTGTGAGTGTGTATGCATGTGTTCATTTCCACATCGGAGTGTTTGAATAAGTGTTGGAGTGAGAGATTAACAAGCACAATTTCACAACCAGGTAAGGACAAACATGAATCTGCACCCAGCAAAGAAAGAAAAAGGAGAAAAAATAATAAAGTAAAATAAAAAAGTATATATAACGTATATTTGTTACATCGATAATGGAAAAATCAAGGCTCCATCCATTCATCATGTGTGATTTCTGAGCCTCTGCTGCCTGTTTTTGGACGACACTTGGATGAATGACGGATTAAACCTGTTTGGCTCACCACAGCGCCCCCACCAGGCCAACACGGCAGTACGCTTCATGCTCAATACCTCAGGAGGACTGATGTGTATTTTTTATATCAATCACCAATAACCACAAAATGAAACTCGGCCCACCACAGCGCTACCAACAGGCCAAAAAGCCACCAACCTTCAAGCAGCAACAACTTAGACGCCACATCGCCGCATGCAAAACACAAATAACGATAATGATGATTAAAAAAAAAAAAAAAAAAAGTCAGGATCGCTGTTGACTTCTTACATTTACTTCATATATTTCTGATCATGTTGTTGTATTCCACTCAAAAAAAAAAAATCTTTCCAAATAAAATGTCATACCGAAACGATACGAATACACACGACTTGATTTTGGTAAAACTCTCCGGCTTGTAAGTTAAAAGCCTGCAGGGAAAAAAAAAAAAAAAAAAAAACTACAGCCAAGGTCAAATAAATGTTCTCCTTTGGATAATATGATTCAGTACTCTGACTAGAATGTCACAGTGCATGAAGATGAATCTGGGGCTGTTTTCATCTGGACTGGATTTAAAAATAAATAAATAAATAAAAATAAAAAACATTTCTGTGCTGCTAAAAGGATCAAGAACACATTCAATGAATATGATGAATATGAGGCTTTCTAATCGTGATAGTCATGTAATGATTTGGAAAAGATACAAAAGATGAAAGAATACGTATGTGACGGTTCTGCTTTCATTGATTCCCTCCATGCTCACACACACACACACACACACACACACATGGATACAAACATATACACACACGGTACCAACAACAACAACACCCATCCCATGAAAATCACCACCATCCAGCCCTGTTCCCATCTTGGTTGTCCAAAACCTTAATTGATCTTGGCCTGTGAGTGTGTGTGTGTGTGTGTGTGTGTGTGTGTGTGTGCGTGTGTGTGTGGACAGAGGGAGAGTGAGAAAGAGAAAAGAGAGTGGCAGTCACTGGGAATAGATTTTCTGGGAACCAGGAGCCCCTAGAACAACACACAACATTTAACACACACACATACGCGTGCGCACACACACACACACACACACACACACACACACACTCACACATACCCTCCTTCCCCCCTCGGCCCCTCGCGCTGGAAGAAGCTGGCTGGTTCTCAGACACCTGGTCATTACCATTGCTAATTAGCTACCATTAATCAGGCCTGTGTGTGTGTGTGTGTGTGTGTGTGTGTGTGTGTGCCTTTCCATGCATGCGGGCATGTGTGAAAACTAGACAGAGAGGAAAAGAGGGGCAGACTTAGAGAAAAAGAAAGAGAGAGGGAGAGAGTCCTGTAACAAAGACAGTATCACATTATTACACCGAAAATACGATTTGCTTTTCTTTGTCCTCTGTTTCCTTCACTTCTCCTCCTTCGGTGAAACGCTATAATCCTCAGCCCGGCCAAAGAAAGAGCTGTGAACTGTAACTAAAAAAAAAAAAAAGAATGAGCACATTATGTTAAGACTAATTGTGGCATAACTTTGAGCGGGAAAATCTTTCCTCTATGAAAAGCGACAATAGGAAGAAACCACTCGAGCCTAGTAAACACACACTCTCACAGCAAACATGGGCGTGTCTCAAAAAGTCACATATTACTGAATATTTATCACTTATTTCAAAAGATGAGACCTTATCACAGTGCTTGTCCAAATTAGTAGTTTTACTGTCCAATATCAGGATAATTCAGTCGATCCTCTCATGTGAATGATCAACAAGTGTGTTATTTCTAATGCAGGTGTCCCGTCGGTCCTGCTGATGGCGCTAGAGTGAAGGATATTCGTCGATTTCATCCTGTAGGCCACACATGTCAAACTCAAGGCCTGTGGATCAGATCAGGACAGACAAAAAACTGAATCTGGTCCTCAAGACGACGTTTAATTCCCACAGCTCCATGTCGCCCACGAGGCAGATACTACAAACCCCAGCATGCACTGCAACGCCCTGCGTGCAAAACACCTGCGTGGCCCCGCCCCCTCCTCCTCCTCCTCCTCCTCCTAACCCAGATCGCTTCCATCAAGCCGGCCAAACCTTAGGAGACATTATGAGACACCTATTGATACGTAGTGTTGTTTTGTTTATGCATTTGGTTTTTCACGTTTGTCTTATGAAAATACTTTGGCATATTTTGACCAAATTACCGGTTTATGTTTCTGGGTGGATTTTGCGTGCCGATGATGTGCATGTATGAGTTGCAAACATGTGTGACTGTAGGTTTATCTTCAGCAAAAAAATCAGTTATCTGTTTATTTTTGATTCCATGTGACGAAACAATTTGTCATTTGAAAGGATTCAGGGTCAGCGTGCAGAAAAAAATGAAAGTTGCAGTGGACTCTTTTCATGTCATTTTCCACTCTGGTTCTTGTCTTGTTTCATAGAAAGAGACATTTTTCATATAAACCTTATACTTGTGCATGAATCATGATTTTTTACACAGGACACACTTTGATCACTCCAAGTCAGAAGTGTTGGATAAATATCAGCCCTGTTTGGCCCTTGAATCGTTTGATTTTTTAACACGGCGCTTTGAGTTTGCTGCTCCGGTGCAACTGGGATGTTGTCAAGATGTCAGCTGGGAGGACAAAAACTAAATCTGATGAAAAAAAAAAAAAAGGGAGCAGTGGTGGAGGGAGCAAAACCATGTTCCCTCGACCTTCTGCAGCTGTTTTTAAATAGTTTAAAATCCTGAATACAATTTGTCGGTTTAATCAGGTAAGCGGTTATAACAACTGATGTCTTGAACCAAGAAATGAAGTTTAATTTAGGTGGGAATTCATTTCTCAGAGAGGATAGCTACTGGATCATTTCACTGTTAACTGGATATTTGGTTGTGATGCTGAGGAAAGGAGCGGTGGTTTTTGATCTGCATCTGGAACAACAACAAAACTGGAACAGTAGTTTGTTGCTCCTGAAAGTAATCAGTTACTTTGATTACTTTCTTTCACAATTAAGTCTTCAAAACACAAACAGTCACACATGAGAGTAATAAATTACTTCCATGTGTGACTGTTTGTATTTCAACAAGTTAATTACACATTAAATCCTTTAATATGGTAATGGATATGAGCTCAATGTTATAGAATGAGACACACGGACAGACAGAAGGAACACACACACACACACACACACATTCCTGAACATTTCTCATGTCAGATTAGCATGCAGTGGCCGTTAGTCTGTGTGTGTATGTGTGTGTGTGTGTGTGTGTGTGTGTGTGTGATGCTAATGAGCGAGATGCATCAGTGAGCTGTGTCATCCGAGGGGGAGCTGAGGAGGGGGATGGCTCAAATCCACCGTGACACATGGAGACACACACACACACACACACACACACACACACACCTCCCTCTATATCCCAGCACATTCCTCCAGTGTGAGCAGGGGCATCATTCCCCCTCTCCACCATCCTGCCCTGTCAAGCCAAAACAACAACAACAACAACAACAACAACAACAACAACACAGAGCGCTTGCCATGTTCTGCGTCATCTCACTGGAATTCAGTGAAAAATAATAAAAAAGTGAGGAGCATCTCAGAAACTGTCCACATCTCATAAGAGGACCCGAGCTTTGGCATCTTTAAACAGATGGTGATCTTTTTCCATGTGGAAAACTGAGCGGATTTTTGTGGGACTAATGCTGCGTTCGTTTCAAAATCTGTAACTACTTAACCCTCCTCCGAATTTACTAACATTTTTTATCAGTTAAGTCAATTTGACCTCAGCAATTTAAAGCCACAAAAAATGATTAGAATAAAAATTGTTCATGTGTCCGGCACTTTATGTGTCTGGTTGACTACCTAAATAAAAAAAAAATAATCTCCCTCACTCACACTCTTATAAATCAAAGAGCTCAAGCCATGTCCGAACATGACCCAGTTTAAACAAACACAGGGTTTTCACAAGGTACAGGGAGGAAGAAGGGCTTTAACAATCAGGTGTTTTCATAAATGACTTATGTATTTGTTTATTTACTCTATTTATTTTCTATTTTTTGTAAATATGTATACAGTGGTCCCTCGCTATAACGCGGTTCACCTTTCGCGGCCTCGCAGTTTCGCGGATTTTTTTAGTGCAATTTTGCATGCTTTTTTTTTTTTTTACAACGCATTGTGTTCTGCGTCCTGATTGGCTAAGGGACTGTAGACCATTGTCAATCAGTCTCCTCCGTGCCGTGTCTCCTGTACAGTACAGAATGCGTTCATTCTGCAATACTGGACTTATTTTTCTACGAAGGTTTGAACTTTGAGAGTTTAAACAAGAGAGAAAAGTGAGAAAATGTTAATGCCTGTCTGAGAAAAGTGTATAAAGTGTGTAGTGAGGGGTTTTACAGCCTTAAAACATCTAGAATAATTGTAAAAAATAAAGCTGACTACTTCGCGGATTTCGCCTATTGCGGGTTATTTTTAGAACGTAACTCCCGCGATAAACGAGGGACCACTGTAGATGTAAATATGTATGTTTGGGGAGACTGTGGAGAAGGTGTAGGTTTAAATAAGTTTATGCTTCATCCTACTCCTTTTCGGACGTGTTGGGTTCATATTATTATTGTTGTTTTGACTATTCTCATGGGTTTTGTTTGTTTGTTTGTGTTTCAGTTTACTTTCTTGTGTTACTCGCACATGTTCGAAATAAAGCATTCATTCATTCATTCAGAGTTCTAGTGGAAATCATGTTTTTCCATCCTGATGTCAGATGGACTGGCCTGGTCCTCACACTGCATGTGGTTATATTTGCCCTTTTCTTATCCCCAGCTCCTTTTATACATCTGAAAGAGCTTTTGGGGTCACACTGACCCTCAAAAAGCTCTAATGTGTACAAAATGTGTGCAGGACATTGAGAACATATCGTCATGTTCATTTCATGTTCCCCCACTTGTCCCTGTTCAATTAGGAAAAATCATGAAATATGAAGCAGAGAAAGATTTTAATCATGTATTTAGAGATGTTACACATTAGGTTTTTTTTTTTTTGTGTGTGTGTTTTTTAGTTTCAGGGTTTTACTGAACGATAGCACCGTCTGTTCCCTTAAAAACATCCAGATCCTTCAGTTCCCTTTCAGTTTCATCCTGTTACTCAGGAAAAATCTAATTCCACTGGCAGATCTAATCAAACGGGAACAATGACTGTGTCTGATGGCAACACATTTAGTGACAGGATACAGTCTTCAAATCTTGTTTTTCTTCAAACGGGTTAAAAAAGAAATCAGCCAAAAGTGAGATAATCCCACTTGTTTCAGGAAATTTCCTGGGAATAAGAATAAACAGGATGGAAGAGGGCAGAATAAAGCGGATTACTGTGTGCTTTCTGCTTGGTTTGTTCATGTCTGAATGACAGTTACAGCATCGTCTTCATCATCTTCATCATCTTCATCTTCATCATCTTCATCTTCCTCCTCCTCTTCATCATCATCATCTTCCTCATCCTCTTCATCATCATCATCCTCATCATCATCACTTGTATCATTTCATCATGTGGAGCAGAAGACTCAGACAAACAGAGAGAGGTAGGCGAACCGACAAACACATCTACAATAATTACTGTTGTGGCCTTGAAGACACAAGAAAGATCCTGCAGGACACACACACACACACACACAGAACAATGGGCCTGCTGAAGCTGGGTTGTTTGGCTTGGTGTTGCCGATTAATACAAAGGCTGCTGTTTACAGAGCACAGGGCTAATGGAGGGGAGGATGGACTCCCCCACCTCCCCAACACACACACTAAACACACACACACACACACACACACACACACACACACACAAACATTTGATGACGACCCCCCCTTGACTCACCATCTCGTACGACTGTAAGAGCAGGAAATTCCTCACAGGGGTGAAGATTTGTTTATGAGACTCACTACTGGTAATTCACACACACGCACACACACACACACACACACACACACACACACACAGTGAGCGAGAACGAGAATGAGAGAGAGAGAAAGAAAGAGAGAGAGAGAGAGAGCAGTAGCTGTCTGTCTGTTAGGCATCCTTTATTATGTTGTGTGTGTGTGTGTGTGTGTGTGTGTGTGTGTGTGTGTGTGTGTGTGTTCTGTCACCTTGTTAACAGCTCCAGTTATTACTTCACACCTCCGCCTAAGGTTTTATGGGACCACGGGGACTTCTCACATATAAACACTGCCAGTGTGTGTGTGTGTGTGTGTGTGTGTGAGTGTGTGAGTGAGTGAGTGTGTGTCTCAGTATTTGACCGGTTGCTTGTGTTGTAAAATGAAATTAAGAGACAGCATTATTTGCTTTGTAAAGTCCATATCGTTGCCGTCAGCAGGGAGCAGGTCTCCTCCAGGCGTAGCTCCGCTCTCAAATATAATAATTTACAGCACAGAATCATAATAATAATAATTTACAGCACAGAAAATATAAAACCATAAAACTCCCAAAGTCTGGATGTGTTTCACTTTGTGACTCACATTAAACCAGCAGTCAGGAACCCGTGACTTACGAGACGTTTCTTCTGCCTGTTTGCCAGAAGTCATATGTTTGTCCATGGACGCTGCATTTCACAAAGAGCACAGATTAAAAGAGCAAAATTCAAAATTACAGCTAAAGGTCTCTCTCTCTCTCTCTCTCTCTCTCTCTCTCTCTCTCTCTCTCTCTCAGACCTGGGAAGATTAAGCGACTGATGTTTGAAACGGTGATGACTGTTTTACTCGTCGTTTTTTACCGTTGTGAGGAGTCAGGCTGTGTAACCTGTTTTAACCCCCCACTCTGACACTTTTTACAGTGTGTGTGTTTTCCTCGTGTGTGTGTGCGCTTTGTGTTGTTAACCTCCTTGTCAGCAGTGTGTAAACTCACCCAAGTCACCCAACACACATCCTGGAGCTTTTTCACCCGCAATCCGAGCGAACACGGCCACAAAAGGATAAAAAACAAAAAACCAAACCAAAACAAAACAAAACAAAACAAAAAAACGAGTGAGTTCAACAGTGAGACACCGTGAAAGAGGTGAGGGAGTGGCACAGAGACAGCAGCAGTGGTCGAGCGAGTTAAGCAGTGAATGAAGTGAGAGAGAGGAAGAACATAGAGCAAATATTTTTCAAAAGAACTTTGAATCTCCACAGCCAGTTCTTCGTCACACACTCAGAACTGCACACAAAACACTTTAAGCTGACAGGACCAGCAGTTTCCGGCATCTCACACACACACACACACACACACACACACACACACACACATGCACAGACAGCATCTGAATTTACAAACAATATAAACATTAGTTTTTATAAACAAAAATCGAAACCCTCAGACAAACCTGTTCAGTCTCTTTAAATACTGCAAAAAATATTTTCATCTTTTTGCAGTACTTATACACCTCAGCTGTACTAAAATTTTAACTGCATTAGAAGTAATTCTAGATTGATCATTATTTATTTTGAAAGGAACAAATAATTTTGATTAATTTAATTATGAATTTTGTGCTCAGCAAGTGAAATAATCAAACATTTATCTGGTAAATACAAGAAATAATTTTCTTGAAACTGGTTCTAACTGGATAAAATCACGTTATTCCTTTTTTTTTTTTTAACACCAATAAATCTAAACAGCAGTGCAGAGTGAACCTTTACACCAATAACATCTTTAAGCAGCCCCTCCCAGGTCACTGGTGATGTGAGAAGCTGAGCATCAACCTGTGTGTGTGTGTGTGTGTGTGTGTGTGTGTGTGTGTACAGGTGAGCAAACTGGCTTGGAACAGTAAAGGGAGAGGCAGACATCCCTTCATTCAACTCTCTGTAGACACACACACACACACACACACACACACAACAGAGTACAGGCAGGACAGTGGGAGGTGTGTACCACTTCTCCACATCTCTCTCCCTCTCTCTCTCTCTCTCTCTCTCTCTCTCTCTCTCAGGTTAGTGCAGCACTAATCCAGCAAGTAACATCACGGCTGTAAAGGTTTACTTAAAATGCACTCAGAGTACAAGTTATTACTTTACAAAATAAAACATTGTCCCATATAACCGATAATAAACACATAAATATGTATATGATTAAGCCCACATAGGTTTTTTTTTTATTTGAAACTACAAAGAAGCAGCTCAGTGAAAACAGCTCATTCATTTTATTTATTTCTGAGGATTGTCAGTTAGTTGATAAAAAACACTATATTTTCTGTTTTTGTTATTTCTGTTCCATATTGTGTACTAATATATTGTATACCCAATGTATAATATATTAATACACTGTATTCCACTGATCAGGTGAATCGAAGTAAAAGCCATGATTACTTATTGATTACATCAGTGCCAGTACCAAAAAAAAGCAGATGTTGATGAAGAGAAGCAGATTAGTTGGAGGATTTTCAGGCTTTCAGACAGCTGAGAGGTGGATTGATCAGGAAGGGGCCTGCAACTCAATTTCACAAAGACGTCCTTCACGTTTTGTGCTTTTTGTGTATTTTCATAAGTGCAAACCTTGAAATAAAAGCCGACTGTGAGCTGTGCAGGAGGAGGAACGTCTCACATATTCATGAAGTCGCTCTTTCTCCCTTCCGACTTTCCTGTCACTCTGTGCCGCACACTTTCGGGAGCGAGAAACGCTGTAAAACTACCCCTTATAAATGTTTGAAGACTTGTACACAATGTTAATTTCTTCAGTCTATTTCCTCCCAACCAGCTGTAGCTCTCCATTTGAGCACTATTACAGCAGATAAAACCCCATTCTGCAGATCCAAGACATGTGGGAGCCAGATTACCAAATGCTCCACACCACATTAGTCCCATATTACATTAAAATCACAGCACTTCGGGTTTCATTTCAAAACATACCCAGAAATTAAAGCATTAATTACTGTAATGATGGTAATCTGGGGGAATGTGACACCGCGTTAGAGCATGACAGATTTAGAGTGTCTATTTCTGAACGGGGCTTATTTAAAAAATGGTTTAATTCTTCCAGAGGTTTGAAGCTGGTAGGAACCCCGGGGGATCGTCTGACGCACTGCCATGTTGACGACGTGATACACCCAGAAGTTTTCACGGTTCACTTTCAGCCTGGTTCAGTCTGATGGAGGGGACGCGGGACGGTCAGGTGGTTTTTAGACACTCACACCACAGTGATGGGGGAAACAAAAATACTCAAATTATTTACTCGAGTAAAAGTACCAATGCCTTTGTGGAAAAATACTCCAGTTAAAGAGCAGTGAAGTGCAGCAGCATTAACAGTAAAATGTACTTAAGCATGCAAAAGACGTTGAGATGGATGGTTCCTTTCACGGATCAATTGACCTGTAATTTATAACTAATAATATGAAGCTTAACCCTACAGAGCCTGAACTATGAAAGAATTGGCAGAAAATTCCATTTTTTTTAATTGAACCCTTTATTTAGTCCTATAACAAAATATATTTAAAAAAAAAATTCAAAAAATATGTTATTACACGACCTTTCTGGTGTATGATATATGATATGTACTTGAGGTGCCAATGGTATGGTCCAGGGTGAACAGGGGAAGTGTTCAAAGGTATACAACAGTATTTTGGTCAAGTATTGATAAAACTGGAAACGAAAAACGGAATTGAAAATGTGTATCTTATATGATACAAATGGCTTTATAGGGTTAAAGGCTGAATGAGAAGGATATCCCTTTAAAAAAAAAAAAAAAAGAAATAATCCCTCTCAGTCATCATTCATGGCCCACTAGAAGTGTGTGTTTGTGTGTGTCTGCAGAGACCCTGCCCTCTGCCTGGAGTTTCCTGTTTTGCTGACCTCGGGACTCTTCTGGGCGTCGGCCTTTGGACAGCGGGTGTGAAGCTCCCGGCCAATCACAGTGCAGCGCAGTGCCAGATCGATAGCATGACATCCAATAGGAAGCCATCCTGAGAGAGAAAAACTCTATGTTGGTAGTTAGTTTAGCCGGGGAGGAGGGGCTAAACCGACAAATCCTACTCGTTCTACCTCTCAGTGTGAAAAGTCAGAGCAGCTGTGGAGATGAATGGTTCCTTTACCTGTAAGGAACAATGCTGATCTCCATGTATTTTGGGGTCACTCAGACTGTAAACAATGCGTCAGATGTTTATGTTTTGCATGTGATTTCAGTACATTTATCAGCTGGATGATGGTAGCTGGAGTTACTTTGCAGAATAGTTTCCCCTGAAATGTGATGTAAGAGTGTTAAGTCTCACGAAATGGAAATGTTCAGCTAAAGTTCAAAGTATTTCCAAGTAAATATGTGTCCAACATGGTGCAAGAGATTGTTTTGATTCACTCCTTTTTACAAAAGTGTTAGAAAAAATCATTGATGTATGTACATGGGGAGCAGGACGGGGGCAGGATGGACACTGGTCAGACACTGAATCTAAAGTTTATGTTTCACTATTTCAAAACAGTTCAACTGCAATACCCAAAAATCATACAGGACACTTGACGCAGCCAGCTCATAGTATTTACCTATACCAGCATGCAAGAAACAAACAAAAACACGAAAAACAACACATTTAACGTTGGTGATTCTCTGAACGGGGTTTGTATTTTGCTCTCAATTTCGATTTATCGCTTTCGGGGGCCTGAGGAAGAACTCACACACACACACACATATATGGCTAAAAAATCTTGCCAAGGTCAGCTTTAAGCTGTGAAACACAAACTTCCAAACGATCCAGAAAATTACCAACCACCAGAAAATCAATAAACTGAATTGAAGCAACCAAAGATAGAGCCCGTTTTTCACCTGAGGCTCAGAGCGATTAAACCGCGCGGGACAAAGGCCCACTGGGTTAGGGCTGGCTAATCGAATGCCTGACCAGGAGAGTTTGAACTGAACCCTCCATCCCGAGTCCCCCTTTTAGAGACGGATTATCTTTACACTCGCTGGGTAGGCAGGCAGACTCATGCTTCACATCTTTCACTTTAACTTTGTTAAAAATAAGCTCCGACTTGTGAAAAATCAAACTCAACGATCAAAAGTTTGGGTGTCAGTACTCCAGTTTCTCCGATTTCAACTCGAGTGATGTGGGAGCACACAGAAATGGGTGGAAACAAAGTGCTTTGTGTTGTTTATGTACTTATTCCTACTACCTATTACTATTTATTACTACTACCACTAGTACTGCTGCTACCACTGCTATCTCTTTTGCTTTATTTCCATGGGGGAAAATGCAGTGTCTTCTTCTTATGAGCATGCCTCTTTTTCCCGAGCTGATGCCGGTGTTGTCGCAGGTTGGTAATTTACAAGCCAGAAATTCCCAGTTCTTAGTTTAAATGAACACAGCAGCACAATCAGGTTATCTGCACCCCAAAGATCTGAGATGAAATGAGAGCGCCTTGGTCAACTTTTGTTTTGTATGCTTCGATGTTTGCCCTGATCAGATATCTTGTGAACGCCGAACACGGAGACTGAAATAAATTAGAAATTGATCACCAACCAAAAAAAAAAAAAGAAAGAAAGAATAGCCTCTCTTCTCATCTGCTGATTTTTTGTTGCACAGTGTTTAAGGTCCACTGGAGGCCCGGAGCGGTGACGATGAATCAGCACTAAACAGCTGCCAAAAGCCCGAGGAAAGAAAAGAGAAACCACACAATTGTCTAAACTCCTATCAAGACGAGAGAGAGAGAGAGAGAAAAGACAAAACCCATCACAAACGGCGGTGGTCGTGTGGACTGAAGAGTGAAGGGGGGATCAGTGGAGGGCCCGCCCGCCTCGGGGGCCGTGAAGGCTGTGTGGACGGTCAGGAAACGCCCCAGAGGCTGTGAGCGGCCTTGACTTGGCGTGGACGCGGCTCGCTGGAACGCCACATCAGCATGAGCCAGGGATCACACATGTTGGTTAAAAGGATTAATTGGAAAAGGTTCTTCATTTCATTCAGGCCATCTGAAAAGCAACAGACTCTAAAGCAGCGGAGTCAAGTCCTGGCGCTAATCATGTGTGTCTATGTGAAAGTGTATCTGTGTGTATTCGTGTGTGTGTGTGTGTGCGCATGTGTGTGTGTGTGTGTGTGTGTGTGTAATTCAGAACCAGAAGTAGCACCAATTCGCTAAGTAGTCCAGTTGGAGCGACAGAATGACTAAATGGTCCAAAACGGACAAACAAAGATCCATATGCCCATGCTGTGTGTATGCCAGCTTCTCTCTCTCTCTCTCTCTCTCTCTCTCTCTCTCTCTCTCTCCCTCTCTCAGCAGGCCAAGTCAAATCTTGTTGCTAGGTTTTACACGCTGGCAACTTTCCAAACCACTCATGCATTGGAGTGGACTGTTGGACTCTGTCGGACGCACACACACGCGCGCGCGCGCACACACACACACACACACACACACACAACCATCATATTTATCATGCAAAACGGACTCAAAGCTCCCATTGAAAGTAGGGCCAAAGGGAGAGAAACAGAAGTAAGACGGGGGAAAGAGAGAGAGAGACAGGCAGATAGACACAAAGAGAGAGAGAGAGAGGGAGAGGGAGAGAGAGAGAGAGAGAGGGGGAGACATTTCTCCCTCCTTAACAACCATCATCTTTAATCACCACTTCTAATTTCTCCTCGTGTTGGCTTGTCAGCGGCTCCGGCTCCGACTCCCCCGCTCACACTATTAGCATACTGAGGAGTTCAGTCAAGTTTTGAGGAAGTGAACGACTCACTGGGCTGATAAGGGAACAGCACGAACTCAAGAGGAGGAACACTGTGTGTACATGCACATCACGTGTGTGTGTGTGTGTGTGTGTGTGTGTGTGTGTGGTGCTTCTACTGGAGAAAAAAATGTTAAAAAATCCATCTTAAAGGAAAGTTCCAGCCTAAAAGACATTATACATTGTGTTTCTAGGGCCATGTTGTTGTTGTTTAATGTTGTATTTTTTATTCTGTGGCTAACTAGCCTCTGTTAATCCACTGAGAAATATTCACAGCATTATATTAGACCCAAAATAGGCCCAGAAACACAATTTCAATTTCAAGTTTCTGTATGTTGAACCGTGTTGATGTTTTCCCAACAAGTCTGATTGTTTTACATGAAAAAATCATGCATGACAAGATTTTACAATAAAATAATGCGTCTATATGACGTCCTTCAGGGCAAATCGAAAATATCAATCTATTTTTTTGCTGGTTTGTTGGTAGGCCACAACAGTTTTTTCTTTCTTTTTTTCTTTTTTTTTTTTTTTTTTGGAGGCTGAAGGGAAACTCACTGACCAATCAGATTAGCTCTTTGGTCATGTTATCTGATAAAAGCCGTCAGAGCAACAGAGAAGCAGAACAAGAAGAACTGATGGGGCAATGAGTTTCTACTGAAGGCTGTCAGGTTGTGTTCACAGTGCGGCTCCTGTAGGTTTAGAGGTGATCGAGTGAGTGAGCGAACTTCATCAGTGAATCATTTTGAGGCATCGGCACGATCACCAGGAAATTCAGTGTCACCGTCAGATTCTGCAGGGAATCTGCTGCTTTACAGCTCAACACAGGAAGCACTTGCAGTAACTCACCACTTTCTCTCTGTGTCACTATTCCAGCTGCAGAGTTTACTCCCTGCTGGCCCGCTGGGTCTGAATGAATATCGGCTGTTATCGGTTCTTCTCCTTCTTCTAGCTCTTCAAACAGCTGCACCCAGAGTGATGAAGAGGAGGAGGAGGGACAAGAGGCGACATTTTGCCTAGAAGGTTTATAAGAAAAGTGTTTTTTGATTTTGAGCTACAATCTCCATTTAAGTTATTGATCATCATATTTGATCTTAATGCCACTGTCAGGTTTATTCCACTTGTTTGGAGAAATTTAAGAGATTTTAATGAGAGTACTACTAGATTTGTCTTCAGTCCAAATGTAGAGCCTGTTCGCCACTTCAGGAAAACAATATTAACAGTCAGTGAGAGAGGAAGACTTTTAGGGGACTTAGTTATGGGAAGTTATGGAAAAGTCATGAAATTTCAACAACCAATATATGACTGGATAAGGTGAAGGTTTTACCAGTGTGAGACATACAATGAAATCTTAGATGCAGCACCTTGAAACAGGCAAAATGATCTAATCGAATAGGTTTTGTCACTTCAATGCTGTGAAAACACTTCATCCACCTGACTCAAAACTGGTTGAAACTGGTCGATTTGCCTCGGAGACGAGTGTTTTCCACTTTTCATGGGAAAAATGAGATTTCAAAACTCAACAGTGGACAAAATGTCGAGTAACCGTTGCACCATTTTGTTAGGACATTTTCTTCAGTATCCTTCCTGTTTGCTGCTCGGACGTTGGCAGCAAAATGATTTATGGTATCAGACAGCGAACCGTACGGGACTCCTCTATCAAAGACACCTGACAGCTCTGTTGTCAGTGTCCACATCTTCTCTTTCAGGTGTCATCACGGAGCGCCGGAGCAAACGAGGGATTATAAATCAGCCAACGAGCCAAACTCCCAACAACTTTCCTTTAATCTCTGAGTCGAGCCTTTTAACAAAGACTACACAGATGCACACAAACACACACCTGGAGTGGGACGGGACGGGACGGGGACAACAGCGTGAAAGTAAAACTTGCACGTTCATCAGCAGCTCCTCCTCTGTGTTTTTCATCTCTGAAAGACATGAGAGGGAGAAGCTGCTCTTCAATGGATGAAACAAAACACAGAACGCATCTTTTGAGCGCCGAGAAGCCAATATTTACTCAGAAAGACAAAAAAGAAAGGAGGAGCAGGGAGGCCACAGAGATACGGGTGTGGTACCGTGTGTGTGTGTGTGTGTGTGTGTGTGTCTGTGTGTGTGTGTGTGTGTGTCCATTTCTGTTGGGTTGGGATTAGCGTCATTATAAAGAGAGCGCTGCTTCAGGCAAACAGCAAATAAGCACAGACTGAGAATTTCTAGTGCATTTGTTTGTGTGTGTGTGTGTGTGTGTGTGTGTATGCATGTGAGTGTGTCTGTGTGTGTGTGTGTGTGTGTGTGTGTGTGTGTGTGTGTGTGCATGTGTGTGTCGTAAGCATGTCCATACAGGTGTACACTGATAATGGGCAGGGTGAGGAGTGATGTGGCCATGAAGACACATGCACAAACACACACACACACACACACACACACACACACACACACACACACACGCACACACACACACGCACACACACATGCATACAGACACACACACTCATGCACACAGCTGGACTCTACCATGTGACACACAAACACACAGGTTGTTGTGCACACGCAAACACACGGTGAGCGTGCATGTGTGTTTGGCAGGAGGGAGTGAAGTCAGTGTTGTTTTGTTTGTTTGTTTGTTTGTTTGTTTGTCAGCCAATGAAATCGGGTTTCTGCAGATGATGCGTATTCCTATACTCGCACGGCGTTATTCATAAAGTCAGGAGTGATTCATGCAGTCCAAAAATACATTTTGGGTTTTCATTCACAAATCATATCAATTATATTCCACCGTGTGTGTGCGTGTGTGTGTGTGTGTGTGTGTGTGTGTGTGTGTGTGTGTGTTTCACCAGGAGAAACACCAGGACAGTTTTCGGCTGCCTGGTCCAGCTCTGCTCAGATCCCAGCCTTGAGGTGGGACGGCTGCCATGAAGCCGCCCTGACTCTGCTCATTGCTGAGTGTGTATCGCCATCTAGTGGCCAGCGAGGAAACTGACTGTGGCGTTTCAGTGAGGCTGTGCTACTACTTTCAGATTTACATGCCCCTTTATAGGCAGGAGATAATGACTTGATAATAACTCAAAATGTGATCGAAATAAGAAGTTGTAGTAAGAAAGAAAGAAAGAAAGGAAGAAAGAAAGAAAGAAAACCTTTACTGTAATACGTTGCATCACACTAACTGGTGATTGGTGTCTCTAAATGATGATTTATGAAAAATAAGCCCTTAATTTTTTATGAGTTATTACATCATTTGTAATTATTATAACAATCAATGAATATGTCATCCTTTTGAATAAATGTCACTTGTCATTAATTTAAGGTATTATTCTACATTACTACATCAATCCATGACATTAATATGAACTCCATTAAAATGTTAGATTATTGTGCCAGCTGTTATTCTATCAGTTGCTACACACAAGTGCTTTCCTGTTTGATCTTCCTAAACATGAAAAATGTGTTTTCTCTGGACCTGAACGTGACAGTGTATCCTCACAAGGGCATTTGTTTAAGAAACTGATTATAAGTCCATATTCCATAATAATATTATAGTTATATTCAGTGATGTACTGCTAAATAAAAAATTTTACCAAACTGTCGCCTCCAGTCAGTGATCATCAGGAGTAAAACAATCACCTGTTCAAACTGAAATCGGTATTTTCAGTGGTATTTCAATTCATTTAAGACTTTTTCCTCCACATTTCTCGTATCTTATCTGATGCTGCTTAGAATGAAGAGCAGAATAAATCTGGAGATTCATGTCCTTCAAGCCCTACAAAGGCGGGTAGACTCTCTTCTGCTTAAATAAGTGGGTTATTATACAAAATAAGTGTGGATATTATAGGATTTTTTCTGTAAAGTTAGAGAGGACCACAGGAGAGGACAAAAAATACCAGAAAGCACAATAAGGTCACTTTAAACCTGCCTGCACTGAGAACCACCAACCAGTATAAATCACTATAGGGAATATTACAGGAATAATACATGTTGTTGTTTTTTTTCTGATAAAATACAATTTTTAAGGGATATTTTGACATCATGTGAATGTTCAAAGTCAAGTGCATGTGTGTGTGTGTGTGTGTGTGAGTGTGTGTGTGTGTGTGTGTGTGAACAAATGTGTGTCTCTAATATTATTGTAATACAATAAAAGCCTCTCCAACACTGTTCCAGCGGTTAAAGCCAACATGTAGAACATTAATATTTACATGAAGGAGTGAGATCGGTAAATGACTCACCCGTGGCAGGGGTTCTGTCTGTAGCAGGCCTCACACACACACACACACACACACACACACACACACACACACACACACACACACACACACACACACACACACATACACACACACACACAGGCATGTACACTACAGACGGGTTTTCAAAAGCCCTGTTCCTCCTTCTTTCCTGCTTTGTCTTTGCTGGCTTTGGGGGTTTAGCAGCACTCTGCCTCTTCAGAGGGAAAGATATGAGGGTGGAGAGAGAGAGAGAGAGAGAGAGAGAGAGAGAGAGAGAGAGAGAGAAGAGGAGGATTGTTTGGTCTGTAAGTGATAGAGGCGTCAGATAAATATGTTGGCTCATCTGCCTCCAAACACACACCTGACTCCATATGTAGCAGCAGCAGGAAACCGGTGACAACACACACACACACACACACACACACACATATATATACACACACACACAGTCTCTGTCTACTTCACGCAATCTTGTAGTCTCTCTGATGTAGCAGTATCACAGTTTGTGCCACTTCAGTCACACACATTTTATCTCACTGCCTCATGCATACACACACTGTGGTAGTCTCCCATTTATGTGCACGTAAACACACACACACACACATGCACACACACAGTAGCAGGAGTCATAGCAGTATCAGGCGTTACTTCAGTCAGCACAGATAAGAGAAGTTGTGAAACGAAGTGTGCAAATCTTTCCACTTCAGTTCAAACTCAGTCTCATATCAAAGCTATGGGACCAAACCACTCACACACACACACACACACACACACACACACACACACACACACACACACACAGCGTTTCAGACAGATCTGGTAGCTATGTTGGTGGTCTCTCCCTCCCGTGCTCCCTGCCTCTCTCTCAGATTAGTGACTGACTGACAGGTATGCACGTCTCAATTCCTAGACATTAGAGTCACTAAAGTACAGGTGCAATAAGCCTTTAACACCACTCAGGCGCAGTGTGTTAGGCCTACAGTACACACAGTAAGCCCGCAACACACAGGAGGCAACCGTTTCAGACAATTCAGGTTTTGCACAAATCTGCAGGTAGTTTTTTTTTTTTAAGTGAATAAAGTCCTGTTCTGGCTCAGCTTGATGAACAACTAAATATTTGGTGATTTACACAGAGATGATTGCAAAATAATCTGCAAAATACTGTGCACATGATCAGCTATTATATTGTCCTTGTAAAAAAAAAAAAATCCATAAAATAAAATGAAATGAGACTGAACACAAGGGAATATTTTATTTTTGAGAAAATTACCATCACAGCCCTATAATCTGCGTTTGTGTGATGCCTCAGTGGTCACAAATGGTTGAATCGATGTCGTCTGCATTCCATATACACACCGAATATGGTTGAGTCGCAATGATTTATATGGACCATTACAGACCATGAGAACCACGTGGACTGAACTGTGTTGAGTTGAGGGGGAATACGGACCGGACTGTGTCCACAGTTAATCCACAATTTGCAAAAAATTGTGGATTACCCACGTGAGGTTGCTAATATAAAAATTAAAATAACTAGAAAAAATAACATTAAATAACTTTTCATATTTATGGTTAAATATTGTTTGTACATCATGAGCAACTGATCCACCAAATCACCTGGTGATGACTTTATAAATAAATAAATAAGTAAATAAATAAATATCAGAGTAGAAGTCACATTGTGTGAGCCATGTAAGTGCTGTGAGGTCAAACGTCCTCAGCAGGAGTCAGATCTAACCTGGCACACACATCAGGGCAGCATCACTATACACTCTGCCCAGTGACTGCACATACTTTTTCATGTATTTGTTTTTCAGTGTATTTGTATTTATTTTCTGCGTGTGTGAGGCACTTTCTAACTGAGTGGGGTATTTGTTAAAAAAATATGTTTCAAAAGGGCTACATTAATGAAAAACGTTTGAGAACCACTCCTTTAGAGGTTAGCATGGTTTTCTGCTATAGTATCGATTGTATCAGGACTGGATGTGTAAATTTTCCTTAAAAAGTTGTCAAGAATCATCACCTGACATAAAATGCCTCGCTTGGTAGCTCAAATTAAACTGCGGTTTGTTGTCGTTGCCTCTTTGCTGCTCTTGTGCTTACTCTTATATGGTTTGTTGATCTGACTGGTTAAAGCTGGCCTGTCCAAACCAGTGACAGACAGATGGTTCATCCACTAACCTGCCACATTTTTTTTTTTTTTAAACAGTTTCCAACACTACCTCTCAGATGTTTCTGTGTGATAAACCACTTGGCACTTGGCAGGTTGTGTCTTTGCAGAGCGTTTTCTACATGCTGAGCACTGTGTTGTCAAATTAATGAAGGTGCTTTCTTCGTTTTCATATGTTTTGCATGTGTTTTATGAAGTTGCAGCACTTTAAACTCTCAGGGCCACTGTAAACATACAGTAGAAAACCAGGAGAAAATACAAAAATGGAAAAAATCACTGCTTCTAATAATAACATATCTATTTCTGCACAGACAGATAAAGTGCCATGAGCCATGAACTTGGAGGAACTACCCTTTGAGTTCAGCATGTGTAGGTGCAAGTGTGTGTGTGTGTGTGTGTGTGTGTGTGTGAGAGAGAGAGAGAGAGAGAGAGAGGCTGCAGGTGTGCTGTGTGTGTGTGTGACATTCTCCCCTGGTGCTGGAGCAGAACAAACATGGATTAGAGCCACACCGCCATGCAGGTACCAACAACTCCCTGTACACCTAAACACACACACACACACACACACACACACACGCACACCGGCAGCTGCTGCGGCTTACATGATGTCAGGGCCATTAAAGTCATGTTGCAGGAGAGGGCAGACACACAGATGAAAGGCCTGTCACTTAAACAGGGCTAACTATTTGAAGGCTTATTATTGCTGATGGACGGACAGGTTTACCACCTGAGGCGTGGAGGCTGCTGAGGCCTGTGAGCTCGAAAACATAACACACGGCACATGTAAGGATCTGTGTCGGGGAAGAGCGTGGATTTTACATAAGAGGTCTGTCTCGTTTGAAATGAAGCACCTAGTCTGGTTGCTTTTTCAGTCTGACAGTCGGCGTCCATACAATCTGAAGCTCAAGCAGCAAAATCGCTCCCCGCTCATTTCCAATGAGACCGGGTAGCAAATGTGCACAGGGAATAGTGGGAATGGAAGCAGCACAAAGCCAGCTCGAGGTCAGACAAGACAAAAAAAAAAAAAAAAGTTGAGGGGAGTTCAACTCTGTGCAAATTTGGAGATGTGTGTCAGCCATGTGAAAAGGCAGTATTGAACTTTGCTTTTGTTCCTAAACAACAAACAACCACAAACCTAATGTGAGCAGAACGGTCATGGAAATGTTGGCTGCGGTCTTTTTTCTTGCACAGAAAAAAAAGGCAGCTGAGATTTGCATTTCTATTACAACAGGTTTACCCACTAGAAGGTCTGTCTAAAAATTGTGATTGTCTTGAGACAGTGCTGGTGATGTTTAAAAGCAGCAGCCTCTTTAGCTGTTTACGATTGCACTGAGACGTTATGACGAAACAGATCGAGAAGAGGAAAGTATTGTTCAAAGCCCATCTGACGTCTTGGAGGCGGGTCAGGTGCCCTTTGGCCTGACTCCTGGACCATCTTGGGCGGGACTCCGTGCGTTTAAACTGGTAAAGGAAAGACAAATCGACACAGTTACACGGTTTGACTTGACGCAGCCAAAAGTGCCGATGGCTCCTATAGCCTGAGAGCTGAGACGACATGCAGAGCTGTGGCTGCTTGCTAAAAGCAGTGATCAAAGTTAAAAGTTACCACAAATTGGTCCAACAATCCTCAGTCCCCTTTTAACAGCAAAGTAGTAGAGATAGTGCACAAGACGCCTCCCCTGCACTCGCTGCTGCAGAACCTCTCACACCAACACGGTGATAAAGGTAAAAAAGCTTTTTTGTTGAAATAAGGTGGTATAATTCAGACACTTTTGGAGGGTTTTTAGTTGGTAAGAACTTTTTTTGCTGAGTGATTGCTGCCACAGGCGTCTTAAAGAGAAGAAGAAGTGGTGATGAATGAGTGCCGCCTTGTATGGACGTTAGGCGTGTCTCATTACAGCAAGAAGCATGAGACACGTCTCAGCCGGGTCACTTGATGTGGCACATTGACTGGAACCATGGAGGTAATGTGTCCCATTCGTTTGGACTGAAAATGTTCATGTTTTACTTCAAATTCACCAACAGGGGGCTGGGTTACCTTGGTTAAGCCCCTTCACATGTCCCTTTGCTGCATGAAAAAGTTTAATTTTTCTTGGTTGAACCATAATGTAACTTGGGTAGCAAAGCCGCAAGTTACATTAAAAGAAGTAACTCACTGTTTGCTGGCTGTAAGAAAGCCAACACTGCATGTATTTGAGCCAACACTGCAAAAACACAAAATCTTACCAAGATTATTTGTCTTATTTCAAGTCAGAAATGTCTTATTTCTAGTCAAAATATCTCATTACACTTAAAATAAGACATGATCACCTCAGAAGTAAATTGTTTTTAGACAATTTTCACTTGTTTCAAGTGAAAATTCACTTGAAACAAGTGAAAATTTGCTTGTTTCATTGGCAAAATTTGCCAGTGGAAAAAGTGAAAATTCACTTGAAATAAGTGAAAATTAGCTAGAAACAAGAATCAAATTTTGCCAATGAAACAAGCAAATTTTCACTTGTTTCAAGCAAATTTTCACTTGAAACAAGAGACAATTGTCTAAAAACAAGTTACTTCTGAGGTGATCGTGTCTTATTTTAAGTGTAATGAGATATTTTGACTAGAAATAAGACATTTTTGACTTGAAATAAGACAAATAATCTTGGTAAGATTTTGAGTTTTTGCAGTGAACAACACAACGTTGGTCGTGTGACATCTCCTTGAAAAATATGTTTTGTTTTATTCTGTTTGTCTTTTTATCTTTACTCAAGACTTTAAAGCCAGTCTGTGATTTTAAAGAAAACAAGACAGAGCAAACAGGCCTCTCTCAGCGGGTATGATTGATGACTCTGATGGCGGTTGAGTCCCTTATATGAACACGCATATTTAACACACAGGTGCACACACACACACATGCATGCATACACTCATTTCAAACACACACACGCTGCCTTAGCCTTAGTCTGGCCCTGTGGAATCCAACGGGAGTTCAACTGGAGGTTTTCTTGATAACATTCACTCCCTTAACTGCACAGTCACTCACACACCTGTGACCTTCCTGTCCCGTTTTGTCACACACACACACACACACACACACACACACACACACACACACACACACACAGTTTTTACACTCAGCCAAACCCTCAACCCAAACTCTTCCAAAGAGCTCTTCTTGGGTCTCTCGTTAATTTAGGAGCTCTACAAAAGATGACACCAGCAGAGTGTAAAGGCCGTCTGTCTGTCTGTCTGTCTGTCTGTCTGTCTGTCTGTCTGTCTGTCTGTCTGTCTGTCTGTCTGTCTGTCTGTACGGCCTGTAGACTCAGAGCGGCTGCGGGAAGCTGCCTGACGCCTCTGAGCGTGTCTGAACTCATAGAGGAGCCCCGGTTACAGCCAGCTGCTGCTGTTCGCCTCCGTCATGCCACAAACGGGGCGCCGACAGAGACGATGGGGGCCCGAAAGTCCGAGGTCACCTGGGTCAGGTGTTACCCGTGGCAACGTCATACACACAAGCACATGCATAGATACACCTGCGCACATGCAAACAGACACGACAAGTAGGATTTACCACTTTAACCTCATGCAAATCTTTTTCACCTTCCCATTATCCTTGGAGTCAGTTTGACCCCATTCAGTGTTTAACGTCTCTAAATACATGAGTGACATCTTTTCTTTTCTTTTTCTTTTTCTTTTTTTTTTTGCTTTGTATTTAATAACTTTTCCTAATTCATTGCAGACAACCAGGCAAACATAAAGTTAACATGATATGTTTTCGATGTCCTGTATTCATTTGGTACCCACTGGTGTCCCATTGGGGTCTGTTTTAGCGGTATAAAACATATAAGATATACAAACATGTTACACACATTTGCTTCAGTTGTTTTGGACGACAGAGGAACTACAACATGCCATTTATGATCGTCAAAAAACTTCCCTCAGCCCTTTAGGATGAGGAGGGGAGGTTATGTTTATTAAAAGAGCTATTTAGGCCATCAACAAGAAACATGAAGTACCCGACACGTAAACTTAGGTAACAATTTTATTATAATAATTTCCTGGAGGTTTAAATCACTGGATTCAAATTGACCCAAACTGATAAAAATGTTCCACCTCTCCGCCTTGCAGTCTTCATATCTGAGTATTTTGTCCCTAAAGCCTCACTGATTCATCTCTGCTCTCTAAAATGGTTTGCTCTCCACCTGCTGGCTCTGTAACTCCTCTTCAGTCAGGTCAGTGTATTTTCAAATGAGATTTGCTGAAAAACATGGCACCGAGCCACAGCCGCTCATGCAACATGTTGGAGGAGCGGTGATAAGTTTGGAGATCAGTGACCAGAGCATCAAGAGACTTCAGTAATCTTTCCTGTCCACGTCTTAATATGGAAGAGAAAGGAGCAAGAAAAAGTTCAAGCAAAATTCATCCGGGCATCTGAAAATCAATATCCATGCCAGCGCTGCAGAAACAGCCTGGCGAAAGAAACGCTCATTCACAAGACTGATCACTAATCAGAAAGGTGAGCAGTTTATATTTCAAATATTTCAAATAAAGTCATCTTTATTCGTATGGCACATGTAATACAAGAATGTATCAAACAATATCCAAAAGTGCTTTATGAATGTTGTTGAAAAACAGATTTTTCATAACAAAACAAAACATACAAAAACTGATTCAAAGGCAGCAGCTAAAGCGCATGTTTGCTCTAAAATCTTCATGAAAACTTGCATTTTAGAGTGTTTTGTTGATGTCAGAGAATTTGTCTACTTTACCAAGAAAACACTGAAATGTGCATAATTTATTTTTACAAAGACTGAATGCTCCATAAGCCAAAAGTGTTTTGTTTTCATAGACTACAATGCCCTCTTTGTTTTCTGTACTTTGTGTCACCTTCAGACTCAAAGTGACTGGAAAACCAGATGAGCTCAGTGTACCGACCCTGCAATGTCATGCACACTGAGAAATACTGACTTCATAAAAGGCATTAAATTAATCACATGGAAGAATTTTTGCACTGATAGAAGCATTTACACATGTCAGCTGCATAATGATTCTTTTTTTCCCCTCCTCTTGGTATATAACATTTCAGAGGCTGGAGACTATGTGCTATATCCTTCATACATTTTGGAAAAAACACAAATTTTCCATCATGCATAATGTGAGAAATATACAGTCCAAAAATTTCTCTCATTTTCCTTTTCTAACTTGAGTTAGAAAAGGAAAAAAGTCTATATTTTGGTCATTTATATTGTGGTACGAGTTGTTTTTAACAGTAGGTGTCACTTTTTCCCATGAAAATCTGATTTTCAAACCAAACTTTTCAGTTTTATTCCTGAAAGCTGCCAGCTGTCCTGACCCTACAGGATGTTTTGGTTTTCTCCTGAATCTTTTAGTCCTAATTGAATTACTGCACTTATCATCATCATCATCATCATCATCATCATCATCA